>NC_057795.1:111403988-111412384 GCF_018294505.1 Triticum aestivum
GTTCTTGGCCCATCTGACACGGAACATCGGGACCTTCTCTCCAGCGTAGCTCAGCTCCCAGATCTCCTCGATCCTTCCGTAGTATCTGTCCTTGTCGTTACCGGTGTAGGATTCCATCGTTACCCCGGAGTTCTGATAACCATCGCTCTTCATGTCCTTGGCCTCGGTGTAGAATGTGTAGCCGTTGATATCGTACGCCTCATAGGTCATCAGGTTGTGCTCGGCGCCCTGTGACAAGGCGAATATGAGTTGTTCTTCCGCGGAAGAATCCTCATGTAAAGGGTACGACAGAAGCTTATGCTTGAACCAACGCGTGAAACATGAGTTGTGCTCTTTGAGTATATCTCCGTCCGTCCTCTGTTGGCCTCGGTCATTGTACGTCTTTTTAATAAAGGTTTTGTGCTCTACCAACCAAGGATCGACCACGTCTATGTGTTGTAGCGCGACTAGGTTTGCTCTTTCAAAGTCAGCGAGTCAACCCTCGAAGTCGACATGCATTTCGCGGCGACCCTCACGGTGACCCCATCCAGCGAGCCTGCCGAGGTGCCTGTTGACGGGCAGACCAACGGGGTTCTCGATGCCTAGATAATTCGTGCAGTAGGAGATGCACTCTTCGGTCAGAAAGCCCCTGGCTATGCTTCCTTCTGGACGTGACATGTTGCGAACGTATCCTTTGATGACACCATTCATCCTTTCGAACGGCATCATGCTGTGCAGGAACGTCGGCCCGAGTTGGATGATATCCTCCACTATATGGACCAGCAGATGCACCATAACGTCGAAGAATGCGGGCGGGAAGTACATCTCAAGCTCGCATAGTATCACCACGATCTCTTCCTGTAGCCTTCTGAGTTGCCTCACGCCAATCGACTTCCGAGAGATGACGTCGAAGAAGTTGCATAGGCCAAATAGCGTTTCACGGACGTGCGCGTCCATGATCCCACGGATTGCAACTGGAAGTATCTGCGTCATCAGCACGTGACAGTTGTGAGACTTCATCCCGCTGAACTTCTGCTTCGCTGGGTCTAGGTATCTACTTATCTTCCCCGCGTAACCGTAAGGAAGTTTTACTCCTAGGAGGCAGGTGAAAAACTGCTCGATCTCCTCCTGACTTAGAGTGAAGCACGCGGGAGGGTAGTCATTTCCGGTCTTCTTGGCCTTTTTGCCTTTGCGACGACTTTCTGTGTCCTGCTTCGCCTCATCATCATCATCATCATCATCATCATCATCATCATCATCATCATCATCATCATCATCATCATATATAGCGTGAAGCTCCTGCCTGATGCCCATTGATTTCAAGTCTGCCCTTGCTTTCGGCCCATCTTTGGTCCTCTCTGGCATGTTGAGCAGGGTACCAAGCAGACTCTCGCACACGTTCTTCGTGATATGCATGACATCAAGGCTGTGAGGCACACGGTGGATCTTCCAGTACGGCAAGTCCCAGAAAACAGACCTCGTTTTCCATACCTTCAGCAGCGGCTCTGGCTCCTTTTGCTTCTTTCCCGGCTCTGGCGCCTTTTGCTTCTTTCCCGGCAGTGGGCAGTCTTTCCAATTTTTCAACAGCTTGTCTATTTCCTCGCCGCTCCTCGTACACGGGCGTTTTCGGGGTTCTGTTTCACCATCGAACAGATCCTTGCGTTTCCTCCATGGGTCATCGTCGCGAAGCCACCTTCGATGTCCCATGAACATGGTTTTCGAAGACCCGGGATCTCTATCTAGCTGGCGATACGTTGTGTCATCCATGCACCTTACGCATCCAGAAAATCCATGGACTACCTGCCCCGCAAGATATCCGTAACCGAGATAGTCGTGCACCGTCGTGAGCAGTGCGGCTCTCATAGGGAAATACTCTTTCTCTGCGGCGTCCCACGTATTGGCTGGCGTTTTCCACAGCGTGTCAAGCTCCTCTTTCAGCAGCCCCAGATACAGATTGATGTCGTTCCCTGGTTGTTTCGGCCCTTCAATTAGCATACTCATGTGAATGTACTTCCTCTTCATGCACAACCAGGGGGGAAGGTTGTACATCCACACAAACACAGGCCAGGTGCTATGTGTGCTTCTCTGGCTGCCAAACGGATTGACTCCATCGGTGCTCGCGCCCAGCACGATGTTCCTTGGATCGTTCCCAAATTCTGGGTATTCGAAGTTCAATGCTTGCCACTGGCTCGCATCCTTAGGGTGACTCAGCATCTTGTCTTTTTTATCTATCTCCGGATCATTTGCGTCATCTTCTCGCTTCTTCTCCTCCCTATCCGCGTGCCAACGTAGGAGCTTTGCTACCTTAGGATCCGCGAAATACCGCTGCAGATGAGGAGTGATCGGAAAGTACCACACCACTTTTCGAGGAGCTTTCTTCCTCTTCTTGTATCGAGTGACACCGCACACCGGACATATTGTAGACTCCGCGTGCTCGTCCCGATAAATGATGCAATTGTTCATGCACACATGGTATTTCACGTGCGGTAAATCCAGAGGACACACGATTTTCTTTGCCTCCTCCAAACTGGTCGGGCACTTGTTCCCCTTGGGAAGACGTTCGTGCCAGAATGACATGTTCTCGTCGAAGCATGCATCGGTCATTTTGTGTTTTACCTTCATCTCCAGGGCCATGAGCGTTACTTTCAGGCGGGTATCCTCGGGCCTGCATCCTTCATACAATGGAGTAACCGCGTCTACCTCAAGTTGATCCATCTTGGCTTTCTCTCGGGCGGCAGCTCTTGCGTTATCCGTCTGCTTGAGAAGCAACTCTTGAATATGAGGGTCCTGCACCCAGCCCATCGATGGTCCAGCGTCGTCTGCTCCGCCGGCATCATCATCTTCATGATCATGCCCGTCGCCTGCTCCGGCATCTTCCTCATCATCATGTCCTGCATCTTCTACATGATGACTGTGTACAGCATCACAGTCGTGATCATCTCCTGGGGATTCTTCGTCTTCTCGCCCGCCCGAGCCGCGGTGGTTGTCTTGCTGCCCTTCCTCATTTCTTGCCCGGCCCGCATGGACGACTTCGTAGTCATCTTCATCACCTTGCCACCGATAGCCATCCATGAAACCACGCAACAGCAGGTGGTCCCGCACCTGCCCGGAATCCGGGTCCGCAATAAGGCTCTTCAGCTTGCATCTTCGACACGGACATCTTATCTCCGTCTCATTCTTTTGAAGCATCTCGGCCTTCGCGGACCTCAAAAACCTATTCACGATGCCTTCGGTCATCGTGCGGACCATGGTCGCCTGCGGGGTAGAGCAAAACGATATTTTAGAACCAAACAAAAATTTGGCATGACTTTCCCTAAAAATAGGACCAAAAAGAATGCTTAATGCCAAAATTCTCGCCGAAACAGAAATGAATCAACATTCCGGCAAAATATTGGCAACTATCGCATATCAAATACCGGTACACCTCCAAACACAAACACATATGCAACACCACAAACATATGCAACACCACGAACATACATAGATCTAGCTAGGCCGTAAAAAGTGCATGTGCACATTGTTGTAAGGAGAACAACCTAAATATAGCTTCCCCCCTTACTTACCTATTAAAACAAGGTAATTTAACCACTTAATTTGAATGAATCTATGGTGGAAATGAGGTGAAAAAGAGGAGGCACCCGAGACAAGGAGGAGGTGGAGAGAATGAAGTGGGGAGAAAGTGAGTGTGTGGGTAGGAGAGGCTGTCCCAAATATCTTGTTGCTGCCCACTTACTAATGGCGCACCTCCTGCATGGTGCGCCATTAGTACTTACAACTACTAATGGCGCACTTGGGCAGGATACGCCATTAGTATGTTCGGAGAGGCGCACTAGTTCAAAAAAAAATCCTATACTAATGGCGCACCCACTGCCAGGTGCGCCATTAGTAGTCACAACTACTAATGGCGCACTCGGGCAGGATGCGCCATTAGTATGTTTGGATAGGCGCACTAGTTCAAAAAAAAAGTTTCTATACTAATGGCGCACCTGCTGCCTAGTGCGCCATTAGTAGTTACAACTACTAATGGCGTACTTTGCCGGGATGCGCCATTAGTATGTTTGGACAGGCGCACTAGTTAAAAAAAAATTGATACTAATGGCGCACCCGTAGCATGGTGCGCCATTAGTTGTTTAAACTCTAATGGCGCATCAGATTGTGGTGCGCCATTAGTATATACTAATGGCGCACCATCTTTCTGGTGCGCCATTAGTGTCAATCCCATCTATAGCCATTTTCCTAGTAGTGCTAACTGTAGGAATGGGTCACCTATGAAGAAGATATGGGTACCCAAGAGTTGCCTTGAGAATCTTCCTGTGAATGTCATCACGACACCACCTGTGAAGAAGACAAACCCTCTACCAAAGGCGTCATACGTTCCAAAAGCTTCATACAGACCAAGGACTCATCTGATTCACCCTAACGTCAATGTTTTGCAGGAAAATCATACTCAGACCCATGAATATGAGCGTGTTTCATTAAACCGCTATGTTCATAGAACCAACAACTTTTTTGCTTATTCATATGAGTATTATTCACCCCCTGCAAGGCTATTTACTAGGGCTCAAAAGCCAAAATTCTCAGATGCTTCACTTAGACTCATTGCTTCTAAGCCACCCCTGAAGATGTGGGTGGTGAAGAAACCTTAACTCTCTTTTGCAGGGAAGGTCTCCAGTCGAAAATCGAAAGCATCTGAAGCTAACGCTAGAGACCTTAAAAATCTTGTTGGGCGCATGATAAAATGCCTAAATAGTCTTACTAAGTATTCCGTTCTAGATTTTCTTGATACATATCCTGTCTATCCTAACCAAGTCCTGAATTTCTATGTTACACTTGCTCGTTAAATGTTTCTGCTTCACAACTCGCTTGGTGAAGCCTATCCCCCAAACTGCACTGTAGGCTACGACACCTCGTGCTTCAGAATGGATTATGGACAGTGGATGCACTAATCACATGACTAGTGATAGAAGTCTTCTGATGGATTCAACGTTGCGTCCATCAGACAAAAAGTCACATCACATTTGCTGACACTGGTAAAAGCAAAGTATTGGGTCTAGGTAGAGTTGCAATATCAAGGGATCAGCACATGGATAAAGTGATGCTTGTTGAATCCCTTGGTTTCAACTTAATGTCTGTCTCAATGCTTTGTGACTTAAACATGATTGTGCTATTTGGAAAATATCACTGCCTTGTACTGATGGAATCTAACAAGTCTCTAGTCTTTGAAGGATATCGGAAAGGTGATCTGTATATGGTAGATTTCTCAGCAGGTCCACAGATGGCCGTATGTCTTCTAGCAAAAGCTTCAGAATGCTGGCTTTGGCATCAAAGGCTAGGACATGCTGGCATGAGGAACTTGCACACTCTCGCGAAGAAGAAGCATGTTGTGGGCATCGAAGGCGTCAAGTTCAAGAAGGATCATTTGTGTGGCGTCTGCGAAGCCGGGAAGATGACAAGAGCCAAGCATCCCTCGAAGACAATCATGACCACGTCTCAACCCTTCGAGCTGCTGCACATGGACTTATTTGGCCCTACTCACTATTCCACTCTCAATGCTACTACTTGCCTCTATGGCTTCGTCATTGTTGATGATTACTCTAGATACACTTGGGTGCATATAATCCTCTACAAGACTAAAGTGCAGGATGTCTTCAGACGCTTTGCCAATCGTGCCATGACGAACTACGTTGTCAAGATCAAGCACATAAGAAGCGACAATGGCACTGAGTTCAAGAACACCGGCCTCGACCTCTACCTAGATACCATGGGTATCACTCATGAGTTCTCTGCTCCATACACACCTCAGCAGAATGGCAACGCCGAACGCAAGAACAGAACTCTTATTGAGATGGCCTGAACGATGCTTGATGAGTACAAGACTCCACGGAAGTTCCGGCCTAAAGCCATTGATACTCCTTGTCACACCATCAACCGCGTTTATCTTCACAAGCTTCTGAAGAAAACATCCTATGAGCTCCTAACTGGTAAGAAACCCAATGTAAGCTACTTCAGAGTATTTGGTGCAAAGTGCTGTATCAAGGATCCTCATCACACTTCAAAATTTGTACCGAAAGCACATGAAGGCTTTATGCTTGGTTACAGAAAGGATTCGCACTCCTATAGAGTCTTCAACCTCTTTCACTATAAAGTGGTTGAAACTGTGGATGTGCGGTTCGATGAGACTAACAGCTCACAAAGAGAGCACCTGCCAAATGTGCTAGATGAGTTATCCCCTAGCGAGTCAATCAAGCAAATGGGAACTGGCGAAATCATACCCTCTGAGAATCAGGCTGAAGAAGAACTGATCGTTTCTGCACCTGATCAACCTGAAGACAATGCTCAGCCTGAAGATAATCCTCCAAATGATGACATTGATCAGAATGAACAAAATCTTCGTCCTGCTCACCCTCGTGTTGCAAATGAAGTACAGATTGAGAAGATGATCGATAGCCTCAATGCACCTGGTCCACTCACTCATTCAAGAGCCACACAAAGAGCAACACAACTCACCAATTTCTGTGGACACTTTGCATTCGTCTCAATGTTAGAACCCAAGAAAGTCACCGAAGCCTTTATGGAACCTGAATGGATTCAAGCAATGCAAGAAGAGCTTCAATAGTTTGAGTTGAACAATGTGTGGGAACTGGTCAAGCGTCCTGATCCTTGGAAGCACAATATCATTGGCACCAAACGGATATATCGCAACAAGCAAGATGAACATGGTCAAGTGGTCAGAAACAAAGCTCGTCTAGTTGCTCAAGGCTACACTCAAGTCGAAGGGATTGACTTTGATGAAAATTTTGCTCCTGTGGCAAGGCTTGAAGCCATTCGCATACTGCTAGCCTATGCAAATCATGACAATATTCTCCTTTATCAAATGGATGTGAAGAGTGCTTTTCTCAATGGAAAGATAGAAGAAGAAGTATATGTTGCACAACCTCCTGGCTTTGAAGATCCAAAACATCCTAATATGGTGTACAAGCTCAACAAGGCACTATATGGCCTCAAACAAGCCCCTCGCCCTTGGTATGATACGCTCAAAGACTTCCTGAAGAGCAAAGGCTTCAAACCTGGTTCACTGGATCCTACCCTCTTCACGAAGACATATGACGGTGAACTGTTTGTGTGCCAAATATATGTGGATGACATTATCTTCGGCTGCACCAACAAGAAATACAGTGATGAGTTTGGTCATATGATGCAAGAGCAATATCAGATGTCCATGATGGGTGAACTAAAGTTCTTTCTGGGTCTCCAAATCCGTCAGCAACGCAACAACATCTTCATTTCTCAAGAAAAATATCTCAAAGATTGCCTGAAGAAGTTTGGAATGCAAGACTGCAAAGGATATACGACGCCGATGCCGGCCAAAAGTCATCTGGGTCCCGACGACAATGGTAAAGAATTCGACCAAAAGGTATACCGCTCCAATATTGGTTCTTTGCTTTATTTATGTGCATCTAGGCCAGATATAATGCTTAGTGTTTGCATGTGTGCCCGATTCCAAGCAGCACCAAAGGAATCGCATCACTTAGCTGTGAAGCGAATACTTCGATATTTGGCTTACACCCCAACACTAGGATTATGGTGTCCAAAGGGCTCAGAGTTTGATCTAGTTGGATTCTCAAATGCTGATTATGCTGGTGACAAGGTTGATCGCAAGTCCACATCAGGCACATGTCACTTTCTGGGATGATCACTTGTCTGTTGGTCTTCAAAGAAGCAGAACTGTGTATCTCTCTCCATTGCTGAATCCGAATACATTGTTGCTGGATCTTGCTGTGCTCATCTTCTCTGGATGAAGCAAACTCTCAAGGACTATGGTATACACCTGAAGAATGTGCCTCTTTACTGTGACAATGAGAGTGCCATCAAGATTGCCAACAATCCAGTTCAGCACTTGAAGACAAAGCATATTGAGATTCGTCATCACTTCCTCAGAGATCATGTTATGGAGGAAGAAATTGATATCATCCATGTCAACACTTGTGACGCCCCCGATTCAATCGTACACTAATCATGCACGCAAATGTGTACGATCAAGATCAGGGACTCACGGGAAGATATCACAACACAACTCTACAAATAAAATAAGTCATACAAGCATCATAATACAAGCCAGGGGCCTCAAGGGCTCGAATACAAGTGCTCGATCATAGACGAGTCAGCGGAAGCAACAATATCTGAGTACAGACATAAGTTAAACAAGTTTGCCTTAAGAAGGCTAGCACAAACTGGGATACAGATCGAAAGAGGCGCAGGCCTCCTGCCTGGGATCCTCCTAAACTACTCCAGGTCGTCATCAGCGGGCAGCACGTAGTAGTAGGCACCTCCAGTGTAGTAGGGGTCGTCGTCGACGGTGGCGTCTGGCTCCTGGACTCCAGCATCTGGTTGCGACAACCAGAAAGAAAGGAAAGGGG
>NC_057795.1:111425453-111683355 GCF_018294505.1 Triticum aestivum
GGGGGGGAGTTGGGCCAGGCCAGGGGCCAGGTGGGGTGGGGCTTCGGGGGGGCTGGCTGGGCCGGGGGAAGGGCTGGCCCAGATGGGCCAGGGGAGGTTCCCTCCCCTTTTCTTCTTCCTTTCTTTTCTTTTATTATTTTTCTTTTTCTGCTTTCTGTTTTAGTTTAATTAAAATGCCAAAACATTTTACAAAATTTTGTGCACCCCACCATAATTAGGTTTGCTATTTTAGACAACCCCCGAACATTTTAGTTTTAGTTTTTGAAACCCTTTTTTTTTTGGTTTTGTTTCGAATTTATTTGTAGACCGGGTTCGAATCAACGTGAGGTTAGCCACAGTAACCGAGGTGATCACTGTTGCTTAATCATCCGGGTGTTACAACACTGAAGAGCAACTGGCTGATATCTTCACAAAGCCCTTGGACGAGAAAAGGTTTTGCAAGTTGCGGTGTGAGCTAAATATCTTGGAATCCTCAAATGTCCTGTGAATGGGACACACATCCCAACACTTATGCATTTTGATGACTTAGATGTGCAACACACGAAGTAACGTATATCTTCAATCAATGAAGACATACACTCCAAGTGTGAATACATTAATGCGGAATTTGACTTCGGAGTGCCATGATAATTGTGCGCCGTGTCTGGATCTAATACTTCCTATACGGTGGGTAACTCCACCACCAAACTTTTGTTTGAGGTGCTTCTCTTGGCGTCATGTTTGCATAGTCTTCATAACTGAGTTGTCTTTATTTCTGACTTATACTCAAATTTATCTTCATGTGATTGATTTGGCCTTAAACTAGTTGCATACTACTTGTGTCCTGTCCTCCACAGCATTCACTTATAGTTATGACTTCGTGTTGAATCTTTTGATCTAAGTGAATGTGATCAGACCCTAACCTATCTATGCTTCTACTTCAACTCTATCTGTCCAAATCATATGCATTTTACTGAAAACTGTTGATTGTCTTCACTGAACCTTGTCAGCTGAAGCCAATCTGACAAACATTTATGTCAGTTTTACATGCGCTATCTTTATTACCGGAGATCCGAAGAATTCGGAACGACCGCCCCGACAATCCAAGCGTGCGTGGGAACATGGAACAACTACCCAGGAGTTGCATGCACGCCATGTGTCATTCAAATGCGAATCGCCAGGGGCACCTGCGTAATTACGCTGTGATGTCCCTTTCCTTATAAATGCACATCCCATCGCGGTCAAAAAATTTCTTCCACCTCGCCACCTCTCGAAAACCCTAGCGCCACCGCTAGCACTCGACGACACCGGCGACGAAGCGCTTAGCTGTCGCGACTTATCCGACGCCGTCCTCAGCCGGCCGCGGACCTCATCTTATCCGCCAACGTCATAGCTGTCTCTCATCGCCAAGTTAGGGCACGAGAGATTGAACTGCTCGGCCTCAACTTTCCCTCCGTCTAGCAGTTCATCCTGTGGTAATTAAAACTCTCTTTTTACTGTCTTTTTTGATCCGATAGATTCATCCTTCCTTACCAAAAGTAGTTTCTACAACTCCAAAGTTGAATCTATCACACTCTGCATCTCATAATGTGCCTAGGATGTTCACTTATGCTTCATTACAAGTTAGATTCCTCACTTGTACTTATTTCTGGATTTGTACAACTCTGGAACCAACTCACATCAACTAAGTGAATATCTTCGCGTTATGAGGTCAATGTCTTCAAACTAATTTATCTTCAAAATCATCTGAGAATGCATATGACCTCTTCCCCTTCCCTCGCATCTCTAATGCTGTCACAGGTACATGTCCGTGGGAGAATCCCTTGGTTCTCATAGTCTGCATTCATTTGCAGAATTCTTGCAGAGTCACATCAATTCACTTGAAGCAAGTTCTTGTCTAACTAGCCGCAAGAAGCCATTGCACGTTCTGAAACCCTTCAGCTTAAACTTTATGACAACTGAAGAGTCAGCATGAAAGGGAGGCAGACAACACCGTGGTAACACTTCAAAGGATTTGCCTCCTGATCTGCACGAGCTATACAAAACTGATCCTGAGGAAACCTATACTGGCCGCAAGAATCAAATCCAGTGGATTCGAAGATATTGGGCTGAATAATGGTTCAAATACCGCTTCATCACTGAAGAGTATGCAGAGAAAATGCCATCAAGGCACCCTGGGGAGATATTGTGTACAAAAATCTTCAAACTCGGTCTCTTTCCGAAGCCATCCAACGGGAATTCTGTCCTTGCATGGTTCGCAGACCAAAGCCAGAGAATGCTGACCCTTCTTCTCTGCTATGGTGTCGCGAAGATCATCTCGTTAAGCGCAATTACCAGTTCGCCAAAGACTCAGCTGCGAAGAACAAGAAGGCTTTAGGGCTCGACTTCAACCCTGGTCCTTCCTCACCTCGGGATGATGGCACCCACGAAGCCAATGAGAATAGGATCGCTCCCTTCTACAACTTTGAAGGCCTCCTCACTCACATAGCTGTACAAGGTGCCAAGGTGGATCATTCTGATGATGATGCTGACATAGATGAAGCTTCTGCTCCTACTCCAAAGCCGCAGAAGCAAAAGAAGGCTAAAGCTTCAAAACCCTCTGCTGCACCAAAGGCTTCTCGAGTGAAGCCATTGGCACCTGCCCCTCCTTCTCCAAGAAACACCTCTGAAGATCTCTCTCGCGTCTCCAAGAAGCGTGAGAAGCCACAGAAGAAACCTGTTCAGAGACTCAGTCAAGCACTGACACCAGCTGCCATTCTGAGGAACGAATCTAAAGCCATTGATTTGTCTTCAGATGAAGAATTTGGTGAGGATGCCCTTGAGCAGCTTATCAAGAGCAAGCAAGATGCGGAGATCTTCAATGATCTGCCCCTCTTTGATGTGAATATCTTGCACAATTTTATTGATGAATGGTTCGACAATTAAGATCTCAGCTTTGATGATCTTCAACTCCCCACTGGCATCAGCGTCGCCTTCCAAGGCGCAATTGCTCTTGAGCTAGCTCTGGCCCAGCGAATTGTTGAACTAAAACACAAGATTGATTTCGAGAAGGAACAGTTAAAGAAGCATTTGGCCAAGCTGAGCGTGGCTGATGTCCAAAAATTCAAGGTGATGCTGAATGACCTTAAAGAAGCCTTTCGCAAGAAGCGTGAAGAAGCCAAAGGCTCAAGAGAACGCATGAAGAATCTTGCTGCCAAATGTGTTCAGGCTTACAACGAAGATGAAAAGCGCAAGGCACTTGGGCGTCCTGGTATTGACCCCCAAGATGGCTGCCAAGCAAAAGAAGAAGTCTACTGTGGCCCCCACTGAAGCTCCAAGGCGGGAAGAACCTCGCATTGTCTTCCCTGCCAGCATGACAGGCTCGAAGCCTAAGGTCCCCACACCAGCTTCAGAACAGAAGAAAATGAAGGCAGCTGAAGCCGAAGCAAGAAAAAGAAAGATCAAGTGCACTACTGATGATGCACCACCCCCAAAGAAGAGAAAGACCAAGAAGAAAGATCGGGCTGCTTCCAGAGAGCCCCTAGTTGTTGAACCCATTGCTTATGCTCCCCCTCCATCCGACAATCAAGAGCGTCAGTTGATTTTTCATGCGCCTGCTTCCACAGAGGCTCCTGAAGAACAAGAAGTTCCAGTTGTCGATCCTATCCCGACTGAAGACATTGGTCCCCAAGACAATGTAGAAGATGATGAAGTCCTTCCTCAGATTCAGAACCCCACAGTATCATCGCCTGTTCTCACGAACAGCGAACTCATCAGTATTGGTCGTCCTTTGATGCCAATCACACAGGATGCTTCATGGACTGATCGCCCCCAACCAGATACCCCAGTTCAAGACTCCCCAAGTACACCGCATCCTACGCCAACGCAAGGTACCGGTCCAATTGTCAATGATGACAATTACATGGAGACCACACCATCACCGAAGACGTCGCCCGTGCTTCAATGGCTTCCCAAAGGCATGAGGCCTTCGGTCTCCATGACGACTATCACGGAAGAGGATTCACACCAATCCAGCTCGGTGGCACGTCAAGTGTTTCCTGAAGACAATCCTTCTGTGACGGTTCCTGTGCCCGAAGCTAATGCTTCTGAAGAGATTCCGGCTGCATCAGCCGATGAAAGACAAGAAGAACATGTTGCCACATCCCCCCATAAATCAAGAAGTTGTTCTCGAGGAGAACGTATCTATGCCCGACCCTCCAGCTACACAAGTGGAGGTTGAGAATACTGAGGCGGCCACCAACAATGCCACTGAAGCCAATGACGTTTTCATGGCTGAAGCCAATGTGGCGCCTCAAGTCAATACTGTGAATGAAGCCAATGCTGCACCTGCATCCAATGTGCAGCCTGAAGCCAATGCAAATGCCACTGCTCCTGTTCCGCCTCCAAGGCCACACACAATTGAGCATGCATTTTATCAAGGTGAACTTGTTCCTGTCAGATGGCCAATTCTGATTCCTTCGCCTGCTCCTGGACCACAATTTGACTACCATGTGGAGCATAGGCCTCAGGTTCAGAAGCCAAAACCAAGACTGCCAAGGTTCCCTAGTACTGCATTAGCACCAGGCTCCTTCAATATCAACAGCTTCATTGCACACAACACCTTCTTCGATTCTGGCAAGAACCCATATTCCAAGCCAAGAATCTCATCAGATCGGTTCTAGAGCTACCAGCAGCGCAGCTACTACTCCTGCATTCTATACAATCAGGAGCGCATATTTCCTCATATGCATCTGGACAATGAAGCCATTGCTGGTCTGCCCTTCCTTGAAGAAGCCCTAGACTACTTTCGTGATGTTGGCCTTCTGCAGTTTGTCACCAACAAGGAATATTGGAATGAAGAGCTTCTCCTGTAATTTTATGCAACCCTGCACATTCGCGGCTACAACAGGGATACAACCACATGGGTCCTTGAGTGGATGATGGGCAACGTTCATCATGAAGCCAAAGCCTTTGATCTCATCGAGCTTACCGGCCTCTCCACTCCAGGTGAACTGTATGAAACAGGTTGTCAGCTTCACCGCAATGCATTGGAGAGCATCTTTCAGAAGCCTGAGCCCAACATGAGTCAGATGCTTAGTATGATGAAGCCACTACCCTCGGATGCTGAGTATCCCAAGGAATTCCTTGTTGAAGACCTTGAGTATATGCCACGCACAATATATCATATCATTCGGCGAACACTATGGCTGGTCAAGGGGCTTTCCTCCTCAGCAAAGCTTGAAGGTGCAATGAAGACATTGGTCTTCTACATACTCAATGGCAAAAGCTTCAATGCTCAAGATTTCTTCATACGCCAGTTTGCTGCATCTGGGTCTGACATTTTCGGTCTCAAATTTTATGCTCCTTGGGTTATGTGTCTGATTAAGCTGCACTCTACTGTTGACTATCAGCCCTCTGCACGCAACCATATTATGTTCCTGCCAGAGGTTGATATGTCAGTCGAAGCAATTTACCCAGAGCCGGACAAGGAAGCGCTATATCTTCATAATGCAGATCGTCAGAGTTTCACTCAAGATGTTGAAGGTGTTCAAGTTGTTTCGCGTGTCTATCCATTGGCCCGCAACACTCGCCGTGCATGTACTGAAGCCACTGAAAGCACCATTGTGACAAGGTCTCGCAAGCGCTCCCGTGTACTCAATGACCGTGAGCTTCTTGTGGCCCTGCATCAGAAACAAGACAAGCATCATTTCTGGATCAAGCGTCAAATGCAAAGCCTCTTGGTGGATGTTAATCGCATTCACAATCTTGCCACCAAGAACGCCTTTGTTACTCATGAAACCTGTCGGAGGACTTGGAAGGGTTTGACACTACTTAGTGTTGAAGCTGATCTTCAAGACGATGGCTTCACTGAGAGATTCAAGTTCGACTCCACTCCTCCACGAAATGCTGTGCTACATCGAACCCCATCTCTTGAAGACTCAGAATACTCTTCCTCCGCAGCCACTGTTCACGCTAGAGTTATTGATGAAGCTGATGATGCTACCTCACCACCTCCAACCTCAGCGTGTGTCGACACTGCACCAAGTACTTCTGCACCACCTAACCTCAACGACGACCCTACTGCTTCACCTACTCCTCACGGGAACGAGTAGCGACTATGTCTTCAAACCTTTTTGGTCATTACTGACAAAAGGGGGAGAAGCATATGTTGATAGTCTTCAAGCGGGTCCATATGGGTGGTTGCTATACTTTTGCCTGGTGTTTACAACTCTCGTTTTGATACATTTGGTTCTTTGAGTTGTAACACCTAAACTCGATGGTTGTCTGCTACTTTTTGCTACAATTCTGTGATGCGACGATAAATTCCGCATATGCGATGATAAATCCTACATGAAGTCATGTCGCAGACATCCATCTTTCATTATGCATGTCATTATCATTGTATATCTTCTCATGCATGATGCATTTTCTTCATATGGTGAGATGGATCTCCACAAGTACAACCTGCCATGTGCATTTGCATTTCAACGCAAAACATTTATATGCACATCTTCAGGGGGAGCCTCTTGCCATATATGAAGACAATGCCCTAATCACCTACAATTTCACATACTTTTATCCTCGTTGAAAACTTCAACCAGTTTGTCATCAATCACCAAAAAGGGGGAGATTGTAAGTGCATCTAGTGCAACCCCTAGTTGGTTTTGGAGTATTGACGACAAACCTGGTTGAGGGACTAATGTGTTTGTGAGAATTGAAGGATAACACAGGTAGTAGTCCCTCATAGATTCGGTTTACCTACCGGAGATGACCCCTAAAAATGTGTGAAGACATTGAAGACAATGGTGGTCTGTGAAGATATTCACATTAAAAACTATGACATGAGAAGACATTGAGTGAAGACTATGGAATGCGAAGACTTAGTTGTTTCGTTGTTTCCTTTTCTTCTTTGTTGAGTCATAGGAACCACCACACTGTTAAGTGGGGTCTCAGTGAACAAAGTCAGAGTGACTAAAGTGATGCTCAAACAAATCCTATGTCTTCGAGCGAAGACAATGAGAGCAATCTTATCCAGAGTCCGATAAGTCAGATTTACTTGTTGCCCAAGTCAAGCTGCCGCGTGTGTTTGAAATCTGACCATTGCGACACGTGTCAGTTCCTTAGTGACCCAGGGTCATTTCGGAAAAATCAGGTCGGGTTGCCTAGTGGCTATAAATAGCCCACCCCCTGCACCATAAATTGGTGTCTGCTTAGAGTTAGATATGGATTTTGTCGTTTGAGAGCAACCCACCTCCGAAGCCTTTGAGAGAGAGAATCCTTGCGAGGACAAAGCCCAAACCACCCAGAGCCCAGAGTGTGTTTGGCATCACTGAAGTCTTTCTGTCCTCGTGATCTGAAGACTTGTTACACTTGAGGACTGTGAATCCTCCAACCGGTTAGGCGTCACGTTCTGAGCATCCAAGAGTCATTGTGGATTGCCAGTGAACGGAGTCTGTGAAGGTTTGGAAGTCTACCTTGAAGACTTACCAGAGTGATTGGGCGAGGACTAGGTGTCCTTAGCTCAAGGGGAATAAGGTGAAGACTAGGTCTTCTGAGTTGAATCTCAGCCTTCCTAACCAGATGTACAGTTGTCACAGCAACCGGAACTGGTCGAATGAACCACTGTCTCCCTGAAGCTACTGGTTCTATCTCTCACTTCTCTTTACTTATCGTTTGTCTTCGTGAAGTCTTTGCCTGATTGCATAATTTGTTTGACTTCACAGTTTGACTACTTGTCCTGATTGGCTTCATACTATGTTCCACCCTGATCCTTACTACCTAGCTGCTGATAGTCTTCGTGGTTTCACTTCATTGAATACTTGACTATGGCTTGTCTAGTGTAGTCTGCCTTCCACTGCATACGAATAGTGTTGTTTCTCCTGTTTGTCTTCGAAACTCCCATGTTTTGAAGACTTTCATAAAAATTGCCTATTCGCCCCCCCCCTCTAGTCGATAACTAGCACTTTCACTTATGCATAACCCCGATGACAAGCCGAGCAATTGGTTCATACTTTTTAATGCGCTTCAGCCTTTTCAACTCTTATGCAATACATGAGCGCAAGCCATGGATATAGCACTATAGGTGGAATAGAATATAATGATAGGGGTTATGAGAGAAGACAAAAAGGGAGAAAATCTCATATTGACGAGGCTAATCAACGAGCTAGGGAGATGCTCATCAATTGATGTCAATGCAAGGAGTAGGGATTGCCATGCAACGGATGCACTAGAGCTATAAATGTATGAAAGCTCAACAAAAGGAAACTAAGTTGGTGTGCATCCAACTTTCTTGCTCACGAAGACCTAGGGCAATTTGAGGAAGCCCATCATTGTAATATACAAGCCAAGTTCTATAATGAAAAATTCCCACTTATTATAGGAAAGTGACAACATAAGAGACTCTCTATCATGAAGATCATGGTGCTACATTGAAGCACAAGTGTGGTAAAAGGATAGTAACATTGTCCCTTCTCTCATTTTCTCTCATTTTTTTATTTTGGTGGGCTTCTTTGGCCTCTCTTTTTTTTATTTGGGCTTCTTTGGCCTCTTCTATTTTTCATAAGTCCGAAATCTCATCCCGACTTGTGGGGGAATCATAGTCTTCATCATCCTTTGCTCTAATAATGAAGATCATCACACTTTCATTGATTTACAACTCAAGAATTACAACTCAATACTTAAAACAAAATATGACTCTATGTGAATGCCTCCGGCAGTGTACCGGGATATGCAATGAATCAAGAGTGACATGTATGAAAGAATTATAAAGGTGGCCTTACCACAAATACGATGTCAACTACATGATCATGCAAAAGCAATATGACAATGATGGAGCGTATCATAATAAACGAAACGGTGGAAAGTTATATGGCAATATATCTCGGAATGGCTATGAAAATGCCATAATAGGTAGATATGGTGGCTGTTTTGAGGAAGATATAAGGAGATTTATGTGTGATAGAGTGTATCGTATCACAGGGTTTGGATGCACCAGCGAAGTTTGCACCAACTATCAAGGTGAGAAAGGGCAATGCATGGTACCGTAGAGGCTAGCAAATTGCGGAAGGGTAAGAGTGCGTATAATCCATGGACTCACATTAGTCATAAAGAACTCATATACTTATTGCAAAAGTTTATTAGCCCTCGAAGCAAAGTACTACTACGCAAGCCCCTAGAGGGATAGATTGGTAGGAAAATACCATCGCTCGTCCCCGACCGCCACTCATAAGGAAAGCACTCAAGGAACACCCCATGCTTCAAATTTGTCACACAACTTTTACCATACGTGCATGCTACGGGACATGCCAACTCTAACACAAGTATTTCTCAATTTCACAATTACCCAACTAGCATGACTCTAACATTACCACCTTTATATCTCAAAACTATTATCAAGTATCAATTTTATCATAGTATTCAATGCACTTTATATGATAGTTTTTATTATACCCAACTTGGATGCCCATCATATTATGACTAGTTTCATAACCAAAGCAAATTACCATGCTATTCTAAAAGACTCTCAGAATAATATAAATTAAGCATGAGAGATCAATAATTTCTACAAAATAAAACCACCACCGTGCTCTAAAAAGATATAAGTGAAGTACTAGAGCAAATGACAAACTACTCCGAAAGATATAAGTGAAGATCAATGAGTATTCTAATAGTTATGTAACTATGTGAAGACTCTCTAACACTTAGAATTCCAGATCTTGGTATTTTATTCAAACAGCAAGCAAAACAAAACAAAATGACATTTCAAGGATAGCACTCATCATGTGAAGAAGCAAAAACTTACTCTCAACTCATACTAATCGATAATTGTTGAAGAAGAAAGGTGGGATGCCTATCGACGCATCCCCAAGCTTAGATGCTAGAGACTTGGGCATCCCCAATCTTGAGCTTTTGTGTCTCCTTAATTCCTCTCATATCACAGTTTTCCTAAATCTCAAAAACTTCATCCACAGAAAACTCAACAAGAACTCGTGAGATAAGTTAGTATAAACCAATGCAAAAACCTTATCATTCTCTACTGTAACAAATAACTAAAATTGTTATTCAGCATTGCATACTAAATGTCTCTGCATATTTCATACTCCTATCCTCAAATAGAATCATTAAACAAGCAAACATATGCAAACAATGCAAACATAACATCAATCTGCCAAAACAGTATAGTCTGTAAAGAATGCAAGATTCATCGTAATTCCCTAACTCCACAAATTATGAGAAAAATACTACACTTTAGAAGATTTATCAGATCTCAATATGCAAAAAGTTTCAATATTATATCATTCTCTGGCTTTTCTAGGGAATTTTTGCAACAGCGGTAAACTTTCTGTTTTGAAACAGCAACATGCATACTTGCAAAATAAGCATGGTAATGGCTATCCTTGACATTTTTATTGAAAATATAGATGCAAAAAATTATTATAAATAACAACAATCAAATACTAACAAAATAAATTGACTCTCCAAGTAAAACACATCTCATGTGGCGAATAAAAATATAGCTCCAAGTAAAGTTACCGATGAACGAAGACGAAAGAGGGGATGCCTTCTGGGGTATCCCCAAGCTTAAGCTCTTGGTTGTCCTTGAATATTACCTTGGGGTGCCTTGGGAATCACCAAGATTAGGATCTTGCCACTCCTTATTACATAGTCCATCGAATCTTTACCCAAAACTTGAAAACTTCACAACACAAAACTCAACAGAAAATCTCATGAGCTCCGTTAGTACAAGAAAACAAACCACCACTTTAAGGTACTGTAATGAACTCATTATTTATTTATATTGGTGTTAAACCTACTGTATTCCAACTTCGCTATGGTTCATACCCTCTGATACTACTCATAGATTCATCAAAATAAGCAAACAACACAATGAAAACAGAATTTGTCAAAAACAGAACAGTATGTAGTAATCTTTATCAAACGTATAATTATGTAACTCGAAAAATTCTGAAATAAATTGGTGGACATGAGGAATTTTTCTATTAATCTTCTTCAAAAAGAATAAATTTAAAAGCACTCTTCAGTAAATAATGGCAGCTAATCTCGTGAGCACTAAAGTTTTTGTTTTTTTACAGCAAGATCATAAAGACTTCACCCAAGTCTTCCCAAAGGTTCTACTTGGCACAAACACTAATTAAAACATAAAACAACATCTAATAATAGGCTAGATGAATTATTTATTACTAAACAGGAGCAAAAAGAATAGAGCAAACATAAAATTGGGTTGCCTCCCAACAAGCACTATCATTTAACGCCCCTAGCTAGGCATGATTATTTCAATGATGCTCACATAAAAGATAAGAATTGAAACACAAAGAGAGCATCATGAAGGATATGACTAGCACATTTAAGTCTAACCCACTTCTTATGCATAGGGATTTTTTTGTGAGCAAACAACTTATGGGAACAATAATCAACTAGCATAGGAAGGCAAAACGAGCATAACTTCAAAACTTTAAGCACATAGAGAGGAAACTTGATATTATTGCAATTCCTACAAGCATATGTTCCTCCCTCGTAATAATTTTCAGTAGCATCATGAATGAATTCAACAATATAACCAGCACATAAAGCATTCTTTTCATGATCTACAAGCATAGTATTTTTATTACTCTCCTCATAAGCAAATTCCTTGTCATGAATAATAGTTGGAGCAAACTCAAAAAAATAACTATCATGTGAGGCATAATCCAATTGAAAACTAAAATCATGATGACAAATTTCATGGTTATTTTTATTCTTTATGGCATATGTATCATCACAATAATCATCATAGATAGCAACTTTATTCTCATAATCAATTGGAACCTCTTCCGAAATAGTGGATTCATCACTAAATAAAGTCATGACCTCTCCAAATCCACTTTCATCAATATAATTTTCATAAATAGGAGGCATGCTTTCATCACAATAAATATTCTCATCAAAACTTGGGGGACTAAACATATCATCTTCATCAAACATAGAATCCCCAAGCTTGTGGCTTTGCATATCATTAGCATCATGGATATTCAAGGAATTCATACTACCAACATTGCATTCATGCTCATCATTCACATATTTATGCCAAGCATTCTATGTAATTCTTCTTCTAGTACTTGAGCACAATTTTCCTTCCCATCATTTTCGTGAAAGATATTAAAAAGATGAAGCATATGAGACAAACTCAATTCCTTTTTTTGTAGTTTTCTTTTATAGACTAAACTAGTGATAAAACAACAAACTAAAAGATTCAATTGCAATATCTAAAGATATACCTTCAAGCACTCACCTCAGCGGCAACGGCGCCAGAAAATAGCTTGATGTCTACTACGCAACCTTATTCTTGTAGACGTTGTTGGGCCTCCAAGTGCAGAGGTTTGTAGCACAGTATTAAATTTCCCTCAAGTGTATGACCTAAGGTTTATCAATCCGTGGGAGGCGTAGGGTGAAGATGGTCTCTCTCAAAAAAACCTGCAACCAAATAACGAAGAGTCTCTTGTGTCCCCAACACACCCAATACAATGGTAAATTGTATAGGTGCACTAGTTCGACGAAGAGATGATGATACAAGTGCAATATGGATGGTAGATATAGGTATTTGTAATCTGAAAATATAAAAACAGCAAGGTAACTAATGATAAAAGTGAGCGTAAACGGTATTGCAATGCTAGGAAACAAGGCATAAGGTTCATACTTTCACTAGTGCAAGTTCTCTCAACAATAATAACATAACTGGATCATATAAATATCCCTCAACATGCAACAAAGAGTCACTCCAAGGTCACTAATAGCGGAGAACAAACGAAGAGATTATTGTAGGGTACGAAACCACCTCAAAGTTATCCTTTCTGATCGATCTATTCAAGAGTCCGTAGTAAAATAACACAAAGCTATTCTTTCCGTTTGATCTATCATAGAGTTCGTACTAGAATAACACCTTAAGACACAAATCAACCAAAACCCTAATGTCACCTAGATACTCCAATGTCACCTCAAGTATCCGTGGGCATGATTATATGATATGCATCACACAATATCAGATTCATCTATTCAACCAACACAAAGTACTTCAAAGAGTGCCCCAAAGTTTCTAGTGAATAGTCAAGACGAAAACGTGTGCCAACCCCTATGCATAGATTCCAATGGTCACGGAATCCACAAGTTGATCACCAAAACATACATCAAGTAGATCACGTGAATATCCCATTGTCACCATAGATAAGCACATGCAAGACATACATCAGTGTTCTCAAATCCTTAAAGACTCAAACCGATAAGATAACTTCAAAGGGAAAAGTCAATCCATTACAAGAGAGTAGAGGGGGAGAAATTTCATAAGATCCAACTATAATAGCAAAGCTCGCGATACATCAAGATCGTGCCAAATCAAGAACACGAGAGAGAGAGAGAGAGAGAGAGAGAGAGAGAGAGATCAAACACATAGCTACTAGTACATACCCTCAGCCCCGAGGGTGAACTACTCCCTCCTCGTCATGCAGAGCGTCGGGATGATGAAGATGGCCACCAGTGATGAATTCCCCCTCCGGCAAAGTGCCGGAACGGGCTCCCAAGAGGTTTTTGGTGGCTATAGAGGCTTGAGGTGGCGGAACTCCCGATCTATTGTGCTCGTCAATATTTTCAGGGTATATGGACATATATAGGCAAAAGAAGACCGTCAGGGGAGCCACAAGGGGCCCACGAGGGTGGGGGCGCGCCCAGGGGGTAGGGTGCGCCTCCCTGCCTCGTGGCTTCCTTGTTGCTTCCCTCACGTCTACTCCAAGTCTCCTGGATTGCTTCCGTTGCAAAAATAACTCTCCCGAAGGTTTCATTCCGTTTGGACTCCGTTTGATATTCCTTTTCTGTGAAACACTGAAATAGGCAAAAAAACAGCAATTTGGGATGGGCCTCCGGTTAATAGGTTAGTCCCAAAAATGATATAAAAGTGTATAGTAAAGCCCATAAACATCCAAAACAGAAAATATAATAGCATGGAACAATCAAAAATTATAGATACGTTGGAGACGTATCAAGGTGTCCGGCGTGCAGATTGTCTTCGGCATTTCAAGGCGGGTTCCTTCTCCGAATACTCCAAAATAGTCTTTGAACATAAGAATCGTGTCCGGCTCTGCAAAACAAATTCCACACACAACCGTAGAGAGTATAATATTTCACGAGTCCAATCCACTGACAACTTTTTGTAGCGTGACATCGCGTCGCCGCCCGACCATTATTTTTAACCATTTTTAGCCTGCCGCTCCATATTTCGAGATGCGGTTCCATTGGCACGTCTTGTCAAAGCATAGATCATGTCCCCTTATTGCGGGATTCTCATCAATACGGGCATGGGTAATCTGACCCTTGGGGATAGGCGAGTTTTTAGGGGGAGCGGGGAGGCGCTTGATATTCACTACCTAAGAATTCATCTGTTTCACCCACGCCTTCTCTCTCTGCCTTCCCCATTCTCGAGCTCCAGCACCCAAGTTCTCATCTTTTCCGCCCCAAGAAAGCTATCCAACCATGTCCGGATCTGGAGCGTAGGGCAAGTGGATGGTCTCCTCCGTCAAGGAGAAAGATATTACGGAGCTTCGGGGGGCAGGATATTTGGCGAAGGAAATCTCCCACCGGCTTCTGGCCAAGGGACAGATCGTCCCCACCCCGGAGCCCCATGAGAGGGTAGTGTTCATCTCCCACTTCGTCCGCGGGCTTGGATGTCCTCTCCACCCGTTCGTCCGCGGACTCATGTACTACTACGGGCTAGATTTCCATGATCTAGCCCCAAATTCTTTCCTCAACATCTCGCCATTCATTGTCGTGTGCGAGGCTTTCCTCCGCATCCCACCCCACTTCGGATTGTGGTTAAAGATCTTCATTGTGAAGCCGAAGGTGGTGGGTGGCCACCACGCAGAGTGCGGAGGCACCATGGTGAGCAAGATGGCCAATGTCACATGGCCAATAGGTACCTTTATCGAGACTGTCAAATGGTAGCAACAACAGTGGTTCTACATCACAAAGCCACGCGACACCACCTGGGTCGTGGCTCCCAAATTCCGGTCCGAAGCCCCGATGCGGCTCACCTCCTGGCCAAAGAAGGGCCTGGACTGGTCTTCGTCGAACGAGCTGACAGCGCTTCAGACGCGCATTAAGAGCATGATATACAAGAATATCAAGCTTGTCAATGTGATCCAGGTGATGCTTGTTCGCCGGATCCTTCCGTGCCCAAGCCGGACTTGCCATTTGTGGGAGTCTGATCCGGCCAAGCACCAAACTTTGCTGCATTTCTTTGGCACTACGCACGAAGACATTTGGAAGGTGCTTTTCAAGTCCAGCAAGACATGGCCGGATACAGCCGAGGACCATGCGCACGACTTGACCCATCCCACTAGTCCGGTAAGTTTTTTCGTGTTTTCAAGGTGTATCCTTTACTTGCATATTTGAGGAAGACGCCTAAGCCTCCCTACTGAGCCTCTCGGGGCTGGACAAAGAAGGCGGAGCGGATTCACTGTCCGGCTCCGTTGCCCGAAGACCCTGCAATTCCTCTTCTGACGAAGATGCTGGTTCCGGCGCCCTATCAAGCGTCGGAGAAGAAGGCCAAGAAGAAGGCCAAGGAGACTAGAAGCAGTCTCCGTCACAAGGGTGCTTCGGACAAGACGTCTGAAGACACCAAGACTCACTCCTTCGCCGCTGGGAACGAAGAGGAGGAGGAAAGCAACTCTCCCCCTAAGGGAGGAAGGAAGAAGAGGGCGGCCTCCACAAATCTGGAGCCAGAGGCGTCCAAGAGGGGGAAGGGTTCCCTCGTGGATAACTCCGCATGGGATGTTGATAGCAGCCCGGAGCAGCGCTCCTGAGACAAGCCCCTGGCCGATTCAGAAGTACTCAAAAACCTGGACACATTCATATACCCAGCCTCTCTACTTCATAGTCTTAACATGTTGAATCATGTATTTGCAGTCTGGTTCGGTCCGACCTCGAGCGATCCTCATCCTCAGCGAATTTGCTGGACCCGCAGGCGATGGATAGCGGGTTCCTTCCATCGACCTCTTCTCCCAAGGCCATGGATGACACCGAGGTGTTGTCCGGAAGGATCCCAGGCCAGGGAGAGACTCAGGAGGCCGTCAGGGCGGTGCCGGAGGACGAAACCTCAGCCGCCGGACACATGGGGGAGCAAACCCCCATAGAGACTGGCGATGGGGGCCACATTCAGTTCGGCCCCCAGCCACATACGGTCCCGGATAACTATGCGGCTCCAGAACCTGGCAAGCAGCCTCCTTCAAAAGGAGGAGGTGCGCCAATTCCACTAGTGACCTTTGTCCAGCCAGAGGCGCCGGACACTCTAATGGAAGCGCTACGAAGTGCTTCCATTGTTGAAGAACACCGTACCCTTATGGGTACAGTGGTTGAGAGGATTCAGTCCGCGAAGAGTAGACTGACCGAAGCCTGCACAAGCCTTCTAACAGGCTTTGAGGTAAGTAATGCAATTATGTAAAAAGAATGTTACAGTATAGACAGTAGCCCATGAGACTCTGTCCGGTGTTTAGAAAGAAAATTCGAACAAAGGATCTAATAATTTTTGCATGAGACCATACTGACATGTCTATATGAATAAGCAGGCGTCATTGCTGGCTGCGACCTCTCATGCTGCTGAGGTCTCCGGACTAAAGCAGAGTCTGGAGCGGACTGAGGAAGAGCTCGACCGTGTGAAGAAACAGGTGGAAGACAATCAAGGTATGCAATAACCTTGTCTAAATTCAGGAAGGATGAATGATTTGTGCTGACTAAAGTGCCATGATATTTATTAGGAGCGGCGACCGAGGTGGAGACCCTCAAGAAGGCGTTGGCGGAGGCCGAGGAGAGAGCGGCCAAGGAACAAGCCGCCCGTGAAAAGCATGAGGCCAGGGTCGTTGAGGTCCAGCAGGAGCTCCAGGACACCGTGAAGAAATGTGAGTCCTTGGAGTGCAACATTGCGGATCAAGAGTCCGAACTTGGCAAGGCCCACCAAAGCACACACGATGCCCGGGTTGAAGCCCAAGGCGCCCTCCAGGAAGTCCAGGAGGCCGGAAAAATTGCGGCGGGTAAGGCCTTTATTATGCAGAGAAAATATGTGAAGAAAAGGTTCCTCTTACTGACCCGGATTTGGAGTTCTCCGAGGGCATTTGCGGATCTGCTACCCAGCATTTCAGACGCTGCGGAATTCTTCCGAGCCGAAGAGGGGAGCTCCACGGAGAAGTTGTTTTGGTCGCAATACCTTGCGCCAGAACATCCAGTGCCCTTTAGCGACCAGCTAAAACAGCTGGTCGAACTGCATAGGGTGGCCGAACTAGCCATGAATGATTTAATAATCCAGCTATGGCCTGCCGAAGCCATACCCAGTAGCTACTTCGGACTCGTCAACCGGCTGTTCAATGCCTGCCCTCGGCTTGATGGCATCAAGCGGTCGGTCTGCATTGAAGGAGCGCGAATGGCCTTCGGCCGAGTCAAGATGCAGTGGGCGAAGATGGATGCCGTGAAGCTTGTGACCAAGGGACCGCCCGCGGGCAAGGAGCACCGCACGCCTGAGCGGTATTTTGAAGATGTCCTAAAGGGGTCCCGGATTATGGAGGGGTAGTGTTCAAAAGACATTATCTTTGAATGAAGTCATTCATATTGTCCCTTCTTGTATTATGAAACAGAACCGTTATGTAATATAATACCTGTTACTTCAAATTTTACCTCCTGTGCGACCGTTTTGCTAAATCTGAGAGTTGGCCAGTCGTCGGCTTCAGCCCCCATGTAGGTAGTACGGGGGTGTTCGGGATGAATCTAAACACTCTTTACTCTAGAGTTTTGGTCCTTAAAGGAGGTGTTTAGCGCAACGAACCAGGCAATCGGACTATATGGCTTTATCACCCTCACTTAGCCATAGGAGTTTGACAATAAAAATTGAGGCGCAGCCCCTAGTATTCGTAAGTCTGAACTTGGGGTACTGTAAACACCTGATCGGATAAAAACCGATTCATCGCATAATGCGGAAAAAATCAAAAAAAATTTGTGACCTCTCGAACAGCTGACCAGCTCATACCGCATCATGATAGTCAGTTTTCGGCTTTCTCTACTGAGGTGCTCATCCGGATGAACCAGGACACAATTGCAGTAGTTCTCCCTTTATAGCGGAATGTAAGGTAGTAAGCACAGGAGCCGGGCAACCCAACTATTGACCAAAGACATGATTCGGAGCCGATGCATATAATGCTATAAGTTTGGGGTGCCGAACTATACTGTAAAGAGGTGTTCGGACTTTGTTGCCGTATTATGGGGCATGATGAAGCCCCTGGCGAATTAAAAGCGTACCAAAGTGTATGGGTC
Source organism: Triticum aestivum (assembly GCF_018294505.1). Taxonomy (NCBI): domain Eukaryota; kingdom Viridiplantae; phylum Streptophyta; class Magnoliopsida; order Poales; family Poaceae; genus Triticum; species Triticum aestivum. The sequence continues at coordinate 111,443,751 of NC_057795.1, forward strand.
CAATCGATAAGATAACAAAATAAAATGAAAAAGAAAGTTACTGCCACATAAATTGGGCCGCAAATTTTTTTATTGTAATTTGATTGATACGTCAAAGCATATTTGTACAAATAGTGTGATAAACAATATAGCTGATTAACCAGCCAAGACCAGGGGAAGCTGCGTGCGGGTCCCGAAGACAGGTAGAATGATCATCGAGAAGAACATCTAGAGATTCCCCCACACGTCCATACTGCTTCCTGCCTTGGTATGTGTATATCCTTTGAAAGGACCGACAATCAGGCCACCAGGAAAGGCCTGGAAAAAGGAAACCTGAAAAGAAAAAGAAAAAGTGAAAGTATGTGGGTCCACGGGAGGTTGAGCCGTATTATGGCCCTTGATCGAGTTGTGCCTCCATCCATGCCCATGGTATTTTGAGTGTGTAGTTATGTACGCATGGTATGAATGCCGTCGTTTGGTCGGGACTGGGACGGAGGCCGAATTGCTAATCGAGCTCTTGACGAGCTGAACTGTCCTGCTACAGAGTAGTCCGGGCTCGTTTGACAGTGTCCGGGAGCTTGGCCACCGAATTAAAGTTCTACCTGAAAAGGCCGCTCTACACTTCTGCTGCGAGGGCAGCAGTGTGCTCCTTGGTACGGAGGGAGCTTTCCGTGTTTCCATTGACTATTATGACACCGCGTGGTCCAGGCATCTTGAGCTTGAGATAAGTGTAGTGTGGCACTGCATTGAATCAAGTGAATGATGTTCTTCCGAGCAGTGCGTGATAGCCACTGCGGAAGGGGACTATATCGAAGATCAACTCTTCACTTTGGAAGTTATCCGGGGATCCGAAGACCACTTCCAGTGTGATTGAGCCCGTGCAGCGGGCCTCTACACCTGGTATGACTCCTTTAAAGGTGGTTTTTATGGGCTTGATTCTTGAGGGATCAATGCCCATTTTGCACACTATATCCTGATAGAGCGGGTTCAGGCTGCTGCCACCGTCCATGAACTCGTGCGAGATGGAGTCCATCAATGATTGGGTTGAGGACCAGTGCGGCTGAACCGCCATGACGGATACTGGTCGGATGGTCCCTGCAATCGAAAGTGATTGGGCAGGACTACCATGGGTTGAACTTTGGGGTGACTGGCTCCATCGCGTAGACGTCCCTGAGCGCGCGCTTGCGCTCCCTCTTGGGGATATGGGTAGCGTATATCATGTTCACCGTTTTAACTTGAGGGGGAAACTTATTCTATCCCCCTGTGTTCGGTGGCCGGGGCTCCTCGTCATCGTCCTCACATTGTGACCCCTTCTCCTTATTCTTGGCATTTAACTTGCCGGCCTGTTTAAAAATCCAACACTCTCTGTTGGTATCATTGGCTAGTTTATCAGGAGTGCCATGGATTTGACATGGACGATCGAGTATGCGGTCCAAGCTGGACGAGCCCGGATGTTTCTTTTATATGGCTTCTTCCGCTGACCGGACTTGGAGCCACTTAATCCGGTGTTGACCGCCGTGTCCTTGGTGTTGTCACCATTGCGACGCTTGTGTCTATTGCGTCGGGGTTTTCTGTTACTATTTCAGGCTTCAGAATTGCCAGGTTCGCTTGGATTGTTATTGCTACGGGCCAGCCAGCTATCCTCGCCCGCACAGAAGCGGGCCATAAGCATCATGAGGGCTGCCATAGACTTCGGCTTTTCTTGGCCGAGCTGTCGGGCGAGCCATTCATCACAGATGTTATGTTTAAAGGCCTCTAGGGCTTGGGCATCTGGACAGTCAACGATCTGGTTCTTTTTAGTTAAGAACCTAGTCCATAATTTCCCGGCTGACTCTCCAGGCTGTTGAACTATGTGACTTAAGTCGTCAGCATCCATAGGTCGGAGGTATGTACCCTGGAAGTTGTCGAGGAAGGCGTCTTCCAAGTCTTCCCAGCTGCCAATTGAGTTTTCTATCAAACTGTTTAACCAGTGCCGAGCAGGTCCCTTGAGTTTTAGCAAGAGGTATTTGATGGCGTGAAGTTCATCACCGTGGGCCATATGAATATGGAGTAGAAAATCCTCAATCCATACCACGGGGTCTATTGTCCCATCATATGATTCAATGTTCACGGGATTAAACCCTTTGGGAATTCATGTCCCATTACTTCATCAGTGAAGCAAAGGGGGTGTGCGGCACCTCTATGTCGGGCCACGTCACGACGTAGCTCGAATGGAGTTCGTCTGTGGTATTCGGCCCGGACATGGTTATATTTTTCCCGTCCGGCCGGATGGCCATCTTCGCGCATCGGGGCATGCCCCCGCGATCCATAGATTGATCTGGTCTGACATGTTCTGTTTTCCAAGTCATTCCGCGGGTCATATGTATATCCCCGAGTTGTTGTGTGATGTCTACTACAGAATATTATTTTTGTAGACGTTGTTGGGCCTCCAAGTACAGAGGTTTGTAGGACAGTAGCAAATTTCCCTCAAGTGGATGACCTAAGGTTTATCAATCCATGGGAGGCGTAGGATGAAGATGGTCTCTCTCAAACAACCCTGCAACCAAATAACAAAGACTCTCTTGTGTCCCCAACACACCCAATACAATGGTAAATTGTATAGGTGCACTAGTTCGGCGAAGAGATGGTGATACAAGTGCAATATGGATGGTAGATAAAGGTATTTGTAATCTGAAATTATAAAAACAGCAAGGTAACAAGTGGTAAAAGTGAGCGTAAACGGTATTGCAATGGTAGGAAACAAGGCCTAAGGTTCATACTTTCACTAGTGAAAGTTCTCTCAACAATAATAACATAGATAGATCATATAACAATCCCTAGACATGCAACAAAGAGTCACTCAAAAGCTACTAATAGCGGAGAACAAACGAAGAGATTATGGTAGGGTACGAAACCACCTCAAAGTTATCCTTTCTGTTCTATCTATTCAAGAGTTCGTAGTAACATAACATGAAGCTATTCTTTCCGCTCAATCTATCATAGAGTTCATACTAGAAAAACACCTTAAGACACAAATCAACCAAAATCCTAATTTCACCTAGATACTCCATTGTCACCTCAAGTATCCGTGGGCATGATTATACGATATGCATCACACAATCTCAGATTCATCTATTCAACCAACACAAAGTACTTCAGAGTGCCCCGAAGTTTCTACCAGAGAGTCAAGACGAAAACGTGTGCCAACCCCTATGCATAGGTTCATGGGCTGAACCCGCAGGTTGGTCACCAAAACATACATCAAGTGGCACATGATATCCCATTGTCACCACAGATAAGCATGGCAAGACATACATCAAGTGTTCTCAAATCATTAAAGACTCAATACGATAAGATAACTTCAAAGGGAAAACTCAATTCATCACAAGAGAGTAGAGAGGGGGAGAAACATCATAAGATCCAACTATAATAGCAAAGCTTGGGATACATCAAGATCGTGCCATAGAGGGAACACGAGAGAGAACACGAGAGAGAGAGAGAGAGAGAGAGATCAAACACATAGCTACTGGTACATACCCTCAGTCTTGAGGGTGAACTACTCCCTCCTCGTCATGGAGAGCGCCGGGATGATGAAGATGGCCACCAGTGATGGGTTCCCCCCTCCGGCAGGGTGCCGGAACGGGCTCCCGAGAGGTTTTTGGTGTCTACAGAGACTTGCGACGGCAGAACTCCCGATCTATCTTCTCCTCTGATGTTTTTAGGGTATATGGGACTATATAGGCGAAGGAAGTCGGTCGGGGGGTGCTTGAGGGGCCCACGAGACAGGGGGAGCACCCAGAGGGGGTGGGCGCGCCCTCCTATCTTGTGGACTCTTCGACGCTCCCCTGGCTTGCACTCCAAGTCTCCCGGATGATATTCTTCCAAAAAATCACGCTGCCGAAGGTTTCGTTCCATTTGGACTCCATTTGATATTCCTTTTCTTCGAAATACTGAAACAGGCAATAAAACGGCAATATGGGTTGGGCCTCTGGTTAATAGGTTAGTCCCAAAAGTAATATAAAAGTGTATAATGAAGCCCGTAATCATTTAAAACAGATAATGTAATAGCATGAATGCTTCATAAATTATAGATACGTTGGAGACGTATCAGCATCCCAAAGCTTAATTCCTGCTCGTCCTCGAGTAGGTAAATGATAGAAGAAAGAATTTATGAAATGTGAATGCTAGCAGGTGCATAAGTTTGCTCGATTATAATTTCAATCACATTTTTCTAGCATCATTATATGTCATAATAGTAGTTCATCTCATAAAACTTTTTATGATCAAGTAACAAGCAATTCACATGTTAAAGCATAGACCATAACTTTCTTGAAAACTAGCAAACTTCATTCTTAGTCATCAAACAATTGCAGTTCATCTTATTTCCAGGAAGGGTCTATGTCAGAGCTTTGATTTCAATAGCAAACTCCACATACTCAACTATAATATAGTCTTCTACAATTGCTAACACTCACGCAATACTTGTGGTTATGGAGTTTTAATCGAACACTGAGAAAGATATGGGCTTATAGTGTTGCCTCCCAACGTATTCACCTTTGGGTGATGTCAACAATAATAATTCATGCTAACTTACATTCAATTGGATATATATATCAGGATCACCCCAACACAAAGTGCTTGCCAAAGGATAAAATGAAAAAGGGAAAGGTGAAGATCACCTTGACTCTTGCATAAAAGTAAAAGATAGGCCTTTCGCAGAGGGAAGCAGGGATTTGCAGAGGTGCCAGAGCTCGATTTTGAAATAGAGATAAATAATTTTGAGAGGTATGATCTCATTGTCAACATAACAACCAAGAGTTCCCAATATCTTCCATACTACATACATTATAGGCGGTTCCCAAACAGAATGGTAAAAGTTTTTACTCCCCCTCCACCAACAATCACACTCCATGGCCATCCGAAAAAATGGGGCACCGTCCATACCAACAACAGTCCTGGGGGAGTTTTGTTTGCAATTATTTTTTATTTGATTTTGATCTTTTTGATCATGGGACTGGGCATCTCGGTTACCGGCCCTTTCTCGTGAAGGAGGAGCGGAGTCCGCTCCTCTTGAGAATGACCCACCTAGCATGGAAGACGCTGACAGCCCCTAGTTGCTACATGAGCAATTCGGGCATACAAAACAGATTATAATTTGAAGGTTTAGAGTTTGGCACATGCAAATTTACTTGGAACGGCAGGTAAATACCACATATAGGTAGGTATGGTGGACACTCATGGCAAAAACATGGTTCAAGGAATTTGGATGCACAAGCAGTATTCCCGCTTAGTACAGATATTTTAGGCTAGCATGAGGGGGAAAGGCAAGCTCAACATGTTTGAATGATCCATGACAATATACTTTAACTGAAATGTGAGAAAACATATCCCATTATGTTGTGTTACTTGTCCAACATCAACTCTTTAGCATGTCATATTTAATGAGTGCTCATAATTATAGAAGATGTCTAAGATAGTATATTTATATGTGAAATCTCTCTTCCTTCAATATTCTTTCATGAATTGTTCAAATGACCAATACAATGCTTGCTAACCTCCAATAAATTTACAACCTCTACTTCTTAGATGTGAAGTCCTTACTCCCCATGCGATAAGAAAATGAAACATATATAATTTCAGATTTATGACATTCAACTCATTAAACCATTTACTCACAGGATATAAGTGAAGCACACGAGTAAATGACAAACTACTCCAAACAGATATAAGTGAAGATCAATGAGTAGTTAAATAATTATGTAGCTATGTGAAGACTCTCTCTCATTTAAGAATTTAAGATCTTGGTATTGTATTCAAACAGAAAGCAAAGCAAAATAAAAAGACATTGCAAGGATAGCACGACTCATGTGAAGAAGCAAAAACGTAGGTTCAACCGATACTAACCGTTAATTGTTGAAGAAGAAAGGTGGGATGCCTACCGGGGCATCCCCAAGCTTAGATGCTTGATACTTCTTGAATTATTATCTTGGGGTGCCTTGGGCATCCCCAAGCTTGAGCTTTTGTGTCTCCTTAATTCCTCTCATATCATGGTTTCTCTATTTCTCAAAAGCTTCATTCACACCAAACTCAACAAGAACTCGTGAGATAAGTTAGTATAAAACAATGCGAAAACCTTATCATTTTCTACTATGACAAATTACTAACATTATTATTCAATATTGCATACTAAATGTATCTGCATATTTAATACTTATATCCTAAAATAGAATCATTAAACAAGCAAGCATATGCAAACAATCCAAACATAACAGCAATCTGCCAAAACAGTATAGTCTAAAAAGAATGCAAGATTCATCATACTTCCCTAACTCCAAAAATTATAAGAAAACTACTAAGCTGTAAAAGATTTATCATATCTCATTATGCAAAAACATTCAACATTATATCACTCTCTGACTTTTCTAGGGAATTTTTACAACATCGGTGAACTTTCTGTTTTCAAACAGCAACATGTATACATGCAAAATAAGCATGGAAAAGGCTATCCTTGACATTTTTATTGAAAATAGAGATGAAAAACATTATTCTAAATAACAGCAAGCAAATACTAACAAAATAAAATGACTCTCCAAGCAAAACACATATCATGTGGCGAATAAAAATTATAGCTCCAAGTAAAGTTAACGATGAACGAAGACGAAAGAGGGGATGCCTTCCGGGGCATCCCCAAGCTTAGGCTCTTGGTTGTACTTGGATATTACCTTGGGATGCCTTGGGCATCCCCAAGCTTAGGCTCTTGCCACTCCTTATTCCATATTCCATCGAATCTTTACCCAAAACTTGAAAACTTCACAACACGAAACTCAAAACAAAACTCGTAAGCTCCTTTAGTATAAGAAAATAAATCACCACTTAGGTACTGTAGCGAACTCATTCTAAATTAATATTGGTGTAATATCTACTGTATTCCAAGTTCTCTATGGTTCATACCCTTACATACTAGCCATAGATTCATCAAAATAAGCAAACAACACATAAAAAACAGAATCTGTCAAAAACAGAACAGTCTGTAGTAATCTGTATCAAACGTATACTTATGGAACTCCACAAATTCTGAAATAAATTGGTGGACCTGAATAATTTGTCTATTAATCATCTTCAAAAAGAATCAACCTAAAAGCACTCTCTGGTAAAAAATGGCAGCTAATCTCGTTAGCGCTAAAGTTTCTGTTTTTTACAGCATGATCATGAAGACTTTACCCAAGTCTTCCCAAAGGTTCTACTTGGCAAAAACACTAATTAAGACATGAAACCACATATAACCAGAGGCTAGATGAATTATTTATTACTAAACAGGAACAAAAAGCAAGGAACAAAAAATAAAGTTGGGTTGCCTCCCAACAAGCGCTTTTCTTTAATGCCCTTCTAGCTAGGCATGATGATGACAATGATGCTCACATAAAAGATAAGAATTGAAACATAAAGAGAGCATCATGAAGAATATGACTAGAACATTTAAGTCTAACACACTTCCTATGCATAGGGATTTTGTGAGCAAATAACTTATGAGAACAATAATCAACTAGCGTAGGAAGGTAAAACAAGCATAACTTCAAAATTTTAAGCACATAGAGAGGAAACTTGATATTATTGCAATTCCTACAAGCATATGTTCCTCTCTCATAATAATTTTCAGTAGAATCATAAATGAATTCAACAATATAACCAGCACCTAAAGCATTCTTTTCATGATCTACAAGCATAGAAAATTTACTACTCTCCACATAAGAAAAATTCTTCTCATTCGGAATGGCGGGAGTAAACTTAGCAAAATAACCATCATGTGAGGCATAATCCAATTGAAAACTAAAATCATGATGAAAAGTTTCATGGTTATCATTATTCCTAATAGCATACAAGTCATCACAATAATCATCATAGATAGCAACTTTGTTCTCATAATCAATTGGAACCTCTTCCAAAATAGTGGAATCATCACTAAATAAAGTTGACACTCTTCCAAATCCACTTTCATATTCATCACAATAAGATTCAATATCCTCCAAAATAGTGGGATCAATACTACCTAGAGTTTACACTCTTCCAAACTCACTTTCATCAATATAATCATCATAAATAGGAGGCATGCTTTCATCATAATAAATATTCTCATCAAAACTTGGGGGACAAAAATATCATATTCATCAAACATAGCATCCCCAAGCTTGTGGCTTTGCATATCATTAGCATCATGGATATTCAAAGAATTCATACTAATAACATTGCAATCATGCTCATCATTCAAAGATTTAGTGCCAAATATTTTATAGATTTCTTCTTCTAGCACTTGAGCACAATTTTCCTTACCATCATTCTCACAAAAGATATTAAAAAGATGAAGCGTATGAGACAAACTCAATTCCATTTTTTTGTAGTTTTCTTTTATAGACTAAACTAGTGACAAAACAAGAAACTAAAAGAATCGATTGCAAGATCTAAAGATATACCTTCAAGCACTCACCTCCCCGGAAACGACACCAGAAAAGAGCTTGGTTGATGGGGTGTGAGTGACGCTTACCTAGCCTCCCCGGCAACGGCGCCAGAAAAGAGCTTGAATACTACTACACAACCTTCTTCTTGTAGACGTTGTTGGGCCTCCAAGTGCAGTGGTTTGTAGGACAGTAGAAAATTTCCCTCAAGTGGATGACCTAAGGTTTATCAATCCGTGGGAGGCGTAGGATGAAGATGGTCTCTCTCAAACAACCCTACAACCAAATAACAAAGAGTCTCTTGTGTACCCAACACACCCAATACAATGGTAAATTGTATAGGTGCACTAGTTCGGTGAAGAGATGGTGATACAAGTGCAATATGGTGGTAGATAAAGGTATTTTTAATCTGAAATTATAAAAACAGCAAGGTAACAAGTGGTAAAAGTGAGCGTAAACGGTATTGCAATGGTAGGAAACAAGGCCTAAGGTTCATACTTTCACTAGTGCAAGTTCTCTCAACAATAATAACATAGATAGATCATATAACAATCCCTCAACATGCAATAAAGAGTCACTCCAAAGCTACTAATAGCGGAGAAAAAACGAAGAGATTATGGTAGGGTATGAAACCACCTCAAAATTATCCTTTCTAATCTATCTATTCAAAAGTTCGTAGTAAAATAACATGAAGCTATTATTTCCGCTCAATCTATCATAAAGTTCATACTAGAATAACACCTTAAGACACAAATCAACCAAAACCCTAATGTCGCCTAGATACTCCATTGTTACCTCAAGTATCCGTGGCCATGATTATACGATATGCATCACACAATCTCAGATTCATCTATTCAACCAACACAAAGTACTTCAGAGTGCCCCGAAGTTTCTACCGGAGAGTCAAGACGAAAACGTGTGCCAACCCCTATGCATAGGTTCATGGGCGGAACCCGCAGGTTTGTCACCAAAACATACATCAAGTGGCACATGATATCCCATTGTCACCACATATAAGCATGGCAAGACATACATCAAGTGTTCTCAAATCATTAAAGACTCAATCCGATAAGATAACTTCAAAGGGAAAACTCAATTCATCACAAGAGAGTAGAGAGGGGGAGAAACGTCATAAGATCCAACTATAATAGCAAAGCTTAGGATACATCAAGATTGTGCCATAGAGGGAACATGAGAGAGAACACGAGAGAGAGAGAGAGAGAGATCAAACACATAGCTACTGGTACATACCCTCAGCCTCGAGGGTGAACTACTCCCTCCTCGTCATGGAGAGCGTCGGGATGATGAAGATGGCCACCGGTGATGGGTTCCCCCCCTCTGGCAGGGTGCCAAAACGGGCTCCTGAGAGGTTTTTGGTGGCTACAGAGGCTTGTGGCGGTGTAACTCCCGATCTATCTTCTCCTCCGATGTTTTTAGGGTATATGGGACTATATAGGCGAAGGAAGTCGGTCGGGGGGTGCTCGAGGTGCCCACGAGACAGGAGGCGCGCCCAAAGGGGGTGGGCGTGCCCTCCTATCTCGTGGCCTCCTCGACGCTCCCCTGGCTTTCACTCCAAGTCTCCCGGATGATATTCTTCCAAAAAATCACGCTGTCAAAGGTTTCGTTCCGTTTGGACTCGGTTTGATATTCATTTTCTTTGAAATACTGAAATAGGCAATAAAACAGCAATATGGGCTGGGCCTCTGGTTAATAGGTTAGTCCCAAAAGTAATATAAAAGTGAATAATAAAGCCCGTAATCATTCAAAACAGATAATATAATAGCATGAATGCTTCATAAATTATAGATACGTTGGAGACGTATCATTGTGTCTCTGTTTTTACAGTGAGGTAGTGCGGGCTGGTGTTCGGCTTGAGTTGCCGCTTTATCCCGGCCACGTGGTGGTCGGTCAGCCGCATTATGCGCTGGTAGGACGGTCTCCAGCGCCTCGACATCGAATTGGGGTAACAATTTGCACTTCGGGTAACTTTTGGTTGGGCACTCGAGGCTGTATTCCTCGGCTGCCAAGACATTAGTCAATCTGTCACTGAGTAGACTTGATCAGCTTCAAGCTGTTGTTGCTTCTTTTTCAGGCTCCTTGCAGTGGCTATTAGCCGGCGCTTAAAGCGCTCCTGATCGATGGGCTCCTCAGGCACGATGAAGTCTTCGTCGCCGAGGCTCACCTCATCCTCGGAGGGTGGAAGATAACTATTTTCCTCCGAGTCTTCGTCAATGGCCTGTTCGTTAGAGTTGACTCGCCCATCTTCCCGTTCATCCTGTTCGGAAGTTGGCTCGACGGGGTCTTCATTGTCTTCGGCATCGTCCAGAATGTTTTCTCCAATGCCCGTATTGCTGTTTTTCCCATGGCGTGGTCTAGAGCGACGTCACTGACATCAGCGCTTTGGCTGTTTCTCAGGAGGCTTATCCTCGACTGGATCCTTTTTATCGTCGCCGTTGTTCTCTTTGGGTGTATCCACCATGTATACGTCATACAAGGAGGTGTCCGTCCAGTGCCCTGTACGTGGTGGTTCTTGTGCCTTCTCCTCTCCGGCATCGTTGTCCATACCGTCGATGTCTTTGGAGTCGTAATCGAGCATGTCGGTTAAGTCTTCGACAGTGGCTATGAAGTGGGTGGTGGGTGGGAAGTGTAATTCTCCGCCCTCAGCTTCCAATCCAAACCGGATATAGTTCGGCTGAGAGATCCCTGATAGGGAGAGGGCTTTTAATGAGTTTAGCACATTGCCTAAAGGTGAGTGCCGGAAGATGTCCGCGGAGCTGAACTCAATGATCGGCGACTGATCAGGTTCGATGGGCGCGGAAGCACGCGTTTCGGATCCTATGGCCGGAGACAAATCCGAGGTTCCGGTAACACATGCCCCGCTCGAGATCGAATCTGTGTGCGGCTGTGTGCGGCTCTAATGCCGATGAGTCTGCGGCTTCCGTGGCGGGGTTGAGCTTCCCGTCCTCAGATGACGCAGTCTGCTCCGGACCTAGGGCCAGAGCAGTTACAGACGCTATCTCCTGGGCACAGTCCGATGATAGCCTTAGGTCATGTTCATCATGGCGGTAGGGAGCGGCTTTCATGGGTTCGAATCCATCGAAGATCAAGTCTCCGCGGATATCGGCAACGTAATTCAAGCTTCCAAATCTGACCTGATGGCCAGGGGAGTAGCTGTCGATCTGCTCTAGATGGCCAAGCGAGTTGGCCCGCAATGCGAAGCCGCTGAATATGAAGATCTGTCCGGGGAGGAAAACCTCCCCCGGGGCTACCTTATTGTAGATGATTGACGGACCCATCACACCCTTTGGTGATGACACAGTGGAACTCTCAATGAAAGCACCAATGTCGGTGTCAAAACTAGCGGATCTCGGGTAGGGGGTCCCGAACTATGCGTCTAAGGTTGATGGTAACAGGAGGCGGGGGACACAATGTTTACCCAGATTCGGGCCATCTCTATGGAGGTAATACCCTACTTCCTGCTTGATTGATCTTGATGAATATGAATATTACAAGAGTGGATCTACCACGAGATCGTAATGGCCAAAACCCTAGAAGTCTAGCATGTATGATTATGATTGCCTCTACGGACTAAGCCCTCCGGTTTATATAGACACCGGAGGGGACTAGGGTTGTACAAAGTCGGTTACAGAGAAAGGAATCTTCATATCCGGTCGCCAAGCTTGCCTTCCACGCCTAGGGGAGTCCCATCCGGACACGGGAGAGAGTCTTTGGTCTTGTATCTTCATAGCCCATCCGTCCGGCCCATGTCACATAGCCCGGCCGTCCGAGGACCCCTTAATCCAGGACTCCCTCAGTGGGCTCACGCGGTGCCGGACTTGGAGGAGGAGGAGTGGCCTCACGCGTTGGCGGACTTGGAGGAGTAGGAGTCTGCAGAGGCGGTGCCTGAATCGACTGCTGATGCCGTGGAGGACTTGGAGGAGGAGCCGGCTGACGCGGTGTGAGTGGCCTTGGAAAGACGATGCAATCCTTTCTCCATAGAATGATACGATGTAATGCCTCTGCTAGTGTGCGCTCGTCCTCACCTCCAGAAATGTCAAGATGTAGCCCCCTATATTCTGCCACCACTTCATCCACCCCGACCCGAGCATAGCCAGTTGGAATCGGATTGCAATGAAAGGTTGCTTCAGGGGGGGTTGCATAAACAACGTCGTCCGCCCCCTTGATGGATATGTTCTTCACTAATGTATGTAGCTCACAATTAATGTTCTCAGTAATGTCATCCACAGGGTATGTATCCAACAGTGCCTCATGGCCTGGTGCGGAACCCACGCTGCTTCTCGGCATGGATGGGACGGTGCTATCCAATGCTGGATCCGCTACCTCCTGCCGCTGAGACCCCCTTCCCTGGCTGGTGATTTCGTCAATCTGCTGCTACTGCCACTGCAATAGGAGAGCCAACTCCACGTGCGAAAGTTCTAGGCCTTTAAGTCGTTCTTCCTCCTGCTTCCTCTGCTCCTCCTCTAGCTTCATATTCTTCTCCTCCTCCATCTTCCTTCTGGAACGACTTTTGTAGTCGGCGTTCCAGTCTGAAAACCCCTAATAACACGGAACAATGCCTATGCCTCGTGTTCTTCCCGGGTGTTCAAGATTTCCCAGGGCGCGCGTAAGCTCGTCGTTCTCTCTATTGGGCGTGAACACCCTCGTTCGAGCCTCTTCTATTGCAACAAGTATTTTGTCCTCGACTCCTTTAAGACTTGCCTTCTTCAAAACCTGGCCTGTCTTTCGGTCCAACGCCCCCCATGCGCATAGAACCAAGTCCTGCACCTAGAGGGGCAGCTCAATGTAATTGGAACAACCCCTGCAGCCTGCATCTCTTCCTCAACCTTATCCCACTTAGGCCGGGCCACCACGTAGCCACCTGGCCCCAGCCTATGGAACTGCTCCTTTTTTGCGGCATTGGTCGTGTTTATTCTTGACCGTTCCTTAGCTAGTTCTGATTCCTTGAATTTCGCGAAATCTGGCCAATGATCTCTTTGCTTCTCCAGATTTTCCGTGAATTCTGGAGACTTCTTTCCTCCTTTGAGGTACGCAGCCCATATAATTTTCTTGTGGTTGTTGAATGCAACCGCCATCTTCCTAAGAGCTGCTTTCTTGACTTTCTCCACATCTTCAGCTGTGAAATGATATGGTAGCATGAAATGTGAAATGAGAGCTTCCCAAAGCATTTTTTTTGGCTCTATCGTCAACAAAAGTAAGATCTGGATGTGGCTTTGCTGCCTTCTTCCATTCTTGAATGGAGATCAGGAGTTGGTCCTTCACAAGAACTCTGCACTGACGAACGAACTTGTCCGCATTCTTCTTAGGCTCGCTTGGTTCGCCATTATCTTTGATGGCATCGATGTTGTACTTTATGCCTTCCTTCAACTTTTTGGCCGGGCCTCGCACTCTCCCTGCAGACGATTTGCTCGATCCTGAGGCCTGAAAGAAGAAAGATCTCGATTCATTAATATATATATATATATACAAAATTATTTAAAAACATGTGATGATCACTAGATGACTGCTTCTATAAAGATGTACCTCGACGGTATTTGCTATTTCAAGATCATCATCATAGTTCTGCACTTCATCAATTCGGTCGTCTTGATCGAATATCATATCACCCTCCCCGGTATTGTTCAGATATTGGGAGCCGTCATCTTCTTCATTCAGATCGTCATCTAGCCGGCTTGTGGAGTGTATGAGATCGAACATAGCCTCTTCTCATTCGTCTCTGCCGGTATTGTCTGCCATAGCTTTTATTTAACTAATCCAGAAGAAATATAAAACAATTTAGTACGCATCTCAAATAATAGTAGATAACTGATATGCATCTCGAATAATAGTAGATAATATATATGCATCTCTAAAGAAAAACCTGAATCATAGTAGATAATTAATATGCATCATCGAATATAATCTCGAATACATCATCATCTCGAATATTATCGAATAATATATATAATCTCAAATACACATCGTCTCTAATATTATCGAATACATCACTAGCGCTAACTAATATAGATCGAATACTATCGAAATATCTAGTTCACTCGCGGTTCTCGAGGCGCGGGCGATGGACACCCAAAGAGAAGGAACCACCACAGGATCATAGCTCGGGTGAGATTCCCGAAGAACCTGCCAGGTATTAGAGAACCTGACGTCCATAGCAGCCATGTAGCAACGGATGTGCTTGTCCACCTCCCTAACACGGTGACGTACCTCCTCCAGCGGGGCCGGCTCCCTCCGCACCAAAAGTGGCCCACACGAACGCCACCATAGGAGCTCCGGGTCGATGACAGGACCTAGGGACGGGTTCCTCACCAAGCGGCGCACCCCTGGAAGTAGCACATCCCAGTGCCAGCCCGGCGGAGCCCAGTCGCGAACATGGCTCCTCTGAAGCAGGACATCATCGCGGACGGATCGACGTCGAGGATGCGGGCCAGGCATCATTGACATCGAGAACAAATACCATATGCAAATTTAAATGTAACATTTTAAATGTTTGGATTGTGATTTAGCTAATTCATCTAACTAAAACTAACATTTCTAAAATTTCTAACATTCTATATAACTAACATTTCTATAACTAAAAAACAGAAAAAATTCTAACATTTCTATAACTAAAAAACAAAAAAATTACTAACATTTCTATAACTAAAAAACAAAAAAAAATTCTAACGTTTCTATATATATATATATAACTAACATTTCTCTATAAACATTTATATATAAAAAAATTCTAGCTTTTCTATATATAACTAAAATTTCTATAAACATTTAATTTCTATAACTAAAATTTCTCTGTGTGTGTGTGCGCGCGCGCCCGTGTGTGTGTGTGTAGCCATGGCGGCCGGGGCGCAGAAGCTCACCGCGGCGACGACGGGGCGATGGGGATGGCGATAGGGCGATGGCGAGATGGCGACTACAACGACGATGACGGGCCAAGGCGTCGACGGGGATGGGGGTGGCGACGAGACGGTGACAGCGATGACGGGCCGGGGCAGCGATTTGGATGGCGATGGTGACGGCACGCAGCGGGGACGGCGACGGGCGATGGCACGGGACGGGGCGGCGGCGATGTCAAAGCAGAGCAGAGAAGTAAAGATGAGAAACTGAATTTTTTTAAGGGTTACTTATATAGGAGGCACCTTTAGTACCGGTTGGAGCAAGCAACCAGTACTAAAGGCCTGTTTTGGCCAGGCCAAGCGGTGGGAAGGCGCACCCGTTTAGTACCGGGTTGTGGCTCCAACTGGTAGTAAAGACCCCCCCCCCTTTAGTACCGGTTGGAGCCAGTTGGAGCCACAACCCGGTACTAAAGGTGGTGCGCTGCCACCCGCAGTGCATAATGTTTAGTCCCACCTCTCTAGTTGAGAGGAGCTCGCACCAGTTTATAAGCCCCGCCGCGGCTACCGTGTCGAGCTCCTTTCTAAGCAGGACTTCTGGGCCTACCTCTCCTACTCTGTCCTGTTGGGCCTACTGGGCCAGCAGGCCTGCATCCTGGTCCAACTACAAGTTGGGTTTCTAGTCGTATGCAGGCTGCCGTGGCCAAGTAGGCGAGCTTTTTTTAATTTGTTCTTTTATTTTCTGGCTGATTTATTTTCTTTTATTTATTTCTGAAATTTTTTTTGCTGTATTTAGAATTTCTTTGTGAATATTTTTGCTTTAGGTACCAAAACTTACAAACTTTCTCTTAGTGCTAGTTGTTTTCAAATTTGAATAGTTTAAATTTGAATTATTTGAAATTTGTGTGAATCACTATAATTGGGGAATAACTTTACTTTAAAATAGATTTTTTAGTGATTCTTTTTTCTTATGTTTAATATTAGTGTGTTTTATCATTATATTCAATTTGGTAGTACTTAGGTTATTTAAAAAAATGAAATGCCTTTGTAAGAGATGAATTTTCATCCAAAACCCTGATATTTCGAAAGAGATTGTCCATTTTGTACACGAAGTGGATCCAGATTTTGCCGTAACCCTCTTTACTTTTTTGCACATGCTATGTGGTTGAAATGATGATACCATGCCAATTTTCAACCTTTTTAGAGTTCATTTGTAGTGCTTTTCAATTTCAAGGTCATTTAGCTAAAAAATAAAAAAAATGCATGAAAAATAGCAAATGATGTCAGAAAGGGTTGAAAGTTGATGACGTGGCTTTGAATGAGCATGTTTTTCCGAAGCACAGAAGTACATGTTTCAAATGCAAAAACATAAGCACCCTAACTATTACAAAGATTCCTTACTGACTTTGGGTGTGAAACTTTTTCTTCACGTGTTTCCTTTTGCGCCGTAAGCATGGACAATCTTCATCATTTAACTGGATGCTCGGGTCAATATTCACTCTGAAGGGAGCAATTTCATCAAACTTTTCATAATTTTCTGACATGTCTATCTTGTCATCCACTCCCACGATGTTTCTTTTTCCTGAAAGAACTATGTGGCGCTTTGGCTCATCGTATGATGTATTCGCTTCCTTATCTTTTCTTTTTCTCGGCTTGGTAGACATGTTCTTCACATAGAAAACCTGCGCCACATCATTGGCTAGGACGAATGGTTCGTCTGCATACGCAAGATTGTTGAGATCCACTGTTGTCATTCCGTACTGCGGGTCTTCCTTTACGCCGCCTCCTATCATATTGACCCAGTTGCACCGAAACAAGGGACCTTCAAATCAGGTCCATAGTCAAGTTCCAATATCTCCTCTATGTAACCATAATATGTGCCCTTTCCCCTACTGGTTGCTGCATCAAAGCGGACACCACTATTTTGGTTGGTGCTTTTTTTATCTTGGGCGATCATGTAAAATGTATTCACATTTATCTCGTACCCTTTGAAAGTCATTATATTCGAAGATGGTAACTGGGACAGCAAGTACATGTCATCTTCAATATCGGCGTCATGCATGACATGCGTCTGCAACAAACAGGCGAAAGTCCTCATTTGTTCACATGTAATCTAGTCTTCAGACTACTCCGGGTATTTGGAGCTTAGAATATTCTCGTGTTCCTCCATATACGGAGCCACCAAGGCGGAATTTTGTAGAACTGTGTAGTGTGCTTCAGTGAGAGAATGGTCGTCCATACATATTATTTGATCCGATCCTAGCGTCCTATTTCCCCCCATTCTGCCCTTATGCCGCAATTCAGGAACACCAATTGGCTTAAGGTCGGGAATAAAGTCAACACAAAACTCAATGACCTCCTAATTTTTATGGCCCTTGGAGATGCTTCCTTCTGGCCTAGCACGGTTATAAACATATTTCTTCAAGACTCCCATGAACCTCTCAAAGGGGAACATATTGTGTAGAAATACAGGACCTAGAACGGCAATATCTTCGCATAGGTGAACTAGGATGTGCGTCATGATATTGAAGAAGGATGGTGGG
Organism: Triticum aestivum; assembly: GCF_018294505.1. NCBI lineage: Eukaryota > Viridiplantae > Streptophyta > Magnoliopsida > Poales > Poaceae > Triticum > Triticum aestivum. The sequence continues at coordinate 111,461,547 of NC_057795.1, forward strand.
AACACCAACTCGAAACTGACAAGACATTGCACCAAATCATTCTCCAACCTTGGTATGATTTCTGGATCGATTACCTTTTGAGAGATTGCATTGAGGAATGCACACAGCTTCACAATGGCTAATCGAATGTTTTCCGGTAGAAGCCCCCTCAATGCAACTAGAAGCAGCTGCGTCATAATCACGTGGCAGTCATGAGACTTTAGGATCTGAAACTTTTTCTCTACCATATTTATTATTCCCTTTATATTAGACGAGAAGCCAGATGGTACCTTCATACTGAGCAGGCATTGAAAGAAGATTTCCTTCTCTTCTTTGGTAAGAGCATAGCTGGCATGACCCTGATGTATGTCGTTCTTTCCGTCCATACGTTGCTGGTCCTCTCGTGCCTCTAGTGTATCTTTTGTCTTCCCATATACGCCCAAGAATCCAAGCAGGGTCACACAAAGATTCTCCGTCACGTGTATCACGTCGATTGCAGAGCGGACCTCTATGTCTTTCCAATAGGGCAGGTCCCAAAATATAGATTTCTTCTTCCACATGGGTGCGCGTCCATCAGTGTTTTTCAGAACAGATTGTCTGTCTGAACCCTTTCCAAAGATTACCTTCAAATCCTTGACCATATCATGTACATCATCACCGGTACAGTGGCGAGGCTTCATCCGGTGATCTGCCTCACCTTTGACATGCTTGCCTTTCTTTCTTACAGGATGCTTGCTCGGAAGAAATCGACGATGTCCCAGGTACACATTCTTGTTACAATTATCCAAATATATACTGTCAGTATCATCCAAATAGTGCGTGCATGCGCGGTATCCCTTGTTTGTCTGTCCTGGAAGGTTACTGAGAGCAGGCCAATCATTGATGGTCACAAACAGCAACGCATGTAGGTCAAATTCTTCCTGTTTGTGCTCACCCCACGCACGTACACCTTTTTCATTCCACAGTTATAAGAGTTCTTCAACTAATGGCCTTAGGTACACATCAATGTCGTTGACGGGTTGCTTAGGGCCTTGGATGAGCACTGGCATCATAATGAACTTTCGCTTCATGCACAACGAAAGAGGCAGGTTATACATACATAGAGTCACAGGCCAGGTGCTATGGTTGCTACTCTTCTCCCCAAAAGGATTAATGCCATCTGCACTTAGACCAAACCATACGTTCCTTGCGTCACTTGCAAAGTACTCCTAGTACTTTCTCTCGATTTTTCTCCACTGCGACCCGTCAGTGGGTACTCTCAACTTCCCATCTTTCTTATGGTCTTCTATGTGCCATCGCATCGACTTGGCATGCTCTTTGTTTTGGAACAAACGTTTCAACCGTGGTATTATAGGAGCATACCACATCACCTTGGCAGGAATCTTCTTCATGGGGTGCTCGCCGACATCGCCAGGGTCATCGCGGCTGATCTTATGGCGTAATGCACTGCATATCGGGCACGCGTTCAAATCCTCGTACTCACTGCGGTAGAGGATGCAGTCATTAGGGCATGCATGTATCTTCTACACCTCTAACCCTAGAGGGTGGACAACCTTCTTTACTTCGTACGTACTCTCGGGTTTCCTTTGGAAGCATCTTCTTTAACATTATCCGCAACTTTCCAAACCCCTTGTAAGATACACCATTCTCTACCTTCCATTGCAGCAATTCTAGTGTGGTGCCCAGCTTTTTCTTGTCAGCTTGGCAATTCGGGTACAAGAATTTCTTGTGATCCTCTAACATGCGCTGCAACTTCTTCTTTTTATTTTCACTTGCACAATTTCTCTTTGCATCGGCAATGGCCCGACCTAGATCATCAGTAGGCTCATCTAATGCCTCTTCTTCAGCTTTTTCTCCCATTGTTGTACCATCGTATTCAGGGAACCAACGGTCAGGATAGCTGTCGTCGTCCTCTTATTCTTCATTGTCTTCCATCATAACCCATCTTTCTCTGTGCTTGGTCCAAACATTATAGTGGGGCATGAAACCGGACTCAAACAGGTGGACGTGAATGGTTCTTGACTTAGAGTAATTCAGAACATTCTTACAGTTAGCACATGGACAAGGCATAAAACCATCCACCCGCTTGTTTTCCTCAAACGCAAGCAGAAAAGTATGCACGCCATTAATGAACTGGGGAGAGCATCGGTCATCGTACATCCATTGCCGGCTCATCTTCATTTACACAACACCGAATAGACCAAATTAATACAAGTTCATACATAAAGTTCGTACATAAAGTTCATACAACACTTATTCTCATAAAACAACATACAAATAACTCTCTAGCTAAAGCATTTAAATGCAACAACAAATGCGATCAAGATCGCAGCTAAGGTAACAATTGATCCAACAGCATAACGATACCAAGCCTCACTATCGATGGCATATTTTCTAATCTTTCTAATCTTCAAGCGCTTTTTCTCCATCTTGATCTTGTGATCATCGGCAACATGCAACTCCAATTCTATATCCTTCCCCTCAATTCTTTTCAATTTTTCCTTCAAATACTCGTTTTCTTTTTAACTAAATTTAACCTCTCGACAATAGGGTTGGTTGGAATTTACATTTCACATACCTCCTAGATAAAAATATCTATGTCAACTTGATGGGCATAATTTTTCATAAACACGAAATGCAATAAATAGTTATAAAAGAGAATATACCACATCCGAATCATAACCCGGACGAGGGCCGACGGGGACAGATATCAAAACCATGGCACTATGTCTTACAAACAATATATGGGTAAGATAATTATACAAGTAACTATTTATCTAAATAACACAAACATGATTTTTTTCTTATATTATAAGATAAGAACAATAGGCTCACCACAAGGTGGTGCCGACGACGGGACGGTGCGGGCGATCGACAGTGGTTAGGACGGAGACGGGAAGGCACTAAGTAAACCACTACTACATATGCAAACTAAGAGTTATTTTGACCTCAAATTGCATATAAATCAAATAAACTACAACATATAATTCCTCCCAAACTAAAAACCCACAAATCACTATACTTATAGAGCATTGCAAGAGCTAATGTAGCAATGAGAGATGAAAGGACAGAGTTGCTAACCTTTGGGATCACTTGGATGGATGGGGTGCCTTCAAATGTTGAATTTTTTTGGCAAAAATGAAGGTGGGAGCTCGAGCAAGAGGGCAAGAAAAACAGACAGGAGGGGAAAACAAAGGGCTTCGGCTCGGGCTGGAATAAGCACTATATATAGTGATATCTGTAGTCCCGGTTGGTTACACGAACCGGGACTAAAGGTGAACTTCTAGTCCCGGTTCGTGGCATGAACCGGTACTATAGGTCATCGTGGGGCCGCAGCCTGACACAAGCCTGCCACCACTTCTTTAGTACCGGTTCGTGGCACGAACTGATATTAAAGGTTCGCTACGAACCGGTACTAATGAGAGTCGCCCACCTAGCCATTGAAACCGGCACTAATGGTTATATTAGTGCCGGTTCTATTATAAACCGGGACTAAAAAGTTGAACATAAGGCCCTTTTTCTACTAGTGGGTTTCCTGCAACATACACCGACCTCGTCGGCTACAAGGACGAGCAGTGGGCTCCAGCTCCACCGTGCGCGGCGTGCTCCATTAGCCACCGTAGTTAGATCTAAGGGTTTATTTAATTTTTTTACTTATATTATTTTAGTTTAATTAATGGAACATACTTTTCAAGGCCGTTTATCTACTCCCTCCGTAAAGAAATATTAGAGCGTTTAGATCACTATTGGAGGGTTACTTTAAATAAAAAAGAAAAAAACTTAAAATGCGTTGCGCGCGTTGGGTGCACCAGCGGGCCGGTGGATGCAGATGAATATTTGGTGTGCGCTTGCCACCCAAAAGGACAAAAAAGACACATTTTTCGTCCATTTGAGTCAGCCCATTGGAGTTTCCCATATGTACATGCCTTTTTTCATATTCTCCTTTTGTAATTTTAAGATAAAGTTTTTAACTTTTTTTTGCGAGAAACTTCCCATCTATGAGCATGTACAATGGTGTTATATTAGAAGTGTCACGTAAAATAAATATTGAGGTGAAAGAGAGAGAAATCATAAGAAAAGGTTTGCCTTCTGTTATTTAAGAGTTGATCTCTTAGTACAATATATCTCACCTTATTTTAAGAAATAGCTAGTTATTGAAGATAAGACTAAGAGATAACCCATTGTAGACATATTTTTATTGTCATCTAAATTACATGCAAAGTTTAGGATAAAATTGTTTTATCAACCACTATACATGCCATATTCATCTTCAATTATGGATGTACAAAGAACAACAGAGGTAATAAAAATACGAACCATGTCCGTGGACCACCTAGCGACGACTACAAGTACTGAAGCGAGCCGACACGACGCTGTCATTGCCCCTCCCTCACCGGAGTCAGGCAAACCTTGTTGTAGTAGATAGTTAGAAAGTCGTCGTGTTAATGCCCCATAGAACCAGAGCAGCAACCATCACCGATGAAGAAAGTCGTAGATCAGAAAGATCAAACCAGTGAACACCCAAACTAGAAGACCGGATCCAAACATATCCACCGAAAACGAGCACCGACCGAATACCGTGAGATCCAGTGGAGACACATCTTTACACGTCCTTCGACGATGCTAGATGAGACGAGATAGAACGTGAAAGACATTATTCCTATTAAAGGACATCGAAGCCACACAGTCCGAACCAAGACGCCCCTATCAAGAACGTGAACGGGGTCCCTCTCGCTGGCAGGGATCCTCCGCACCTCCATGGCCCAGAGGCCATCGAAGATGGGGCAGACTAGCGATGGCGCCGACGAAAGGAGAAGAGGCTTTTCTTGTGGAGGAAAGAGATAACGGTTTTATCTTTTAATAAGAAAACAGGGTTCCATGAAACTCTGGGTATAATTTGCACTTATCCATCCTCAGCCTGAAACTCTCGGCTGAGAACTTCTAGAGGGAAACTAGTTGGTGAATACTTTCCTAAGGGGTATATGTACAAGGAAAACAAGCCCATGAAAAGTAGTAGTACGTGCTAGGATAACTGAATGAGGGCACGCGGACGTGGACAAAATGATCCTTTAGAGTAACTTCAATGGGCCAACCCAAACGGACGGTGATTTCGTCCGTTTTTTGTTCATTTGGGTCGGTCAGACGGACACGGCTGTCCGCTTTCGCATTTGGGTCGGCGCGTGCGTCCAATGCTGGCCTGAGACCCATTTTGACGGCGCCAAAATAAATAAATGCATGTATATTAAAAAAAGAAAAACAACATTAATTAAACATTAAAGCCGGCCACGAAGGCCGGCGAGAGTCCACGCGTCCACATTTGCATTAAAAAAATAACCTAAAATAAACTACGAGGCGGCGCACTACCCTAGGTGTCGTCGTCGTCGTCCTCGGGGTCCGTGAGGTCGATGAGCGTCGGCGCCGGCCCGGCCCAGACGAACGCCGTGTTCCAGAGCGCTGTCATGTCGGGCTGCGTCGGCGCAGGCAGTGCAGGGGCGGGGGGGGGGGGGTGTGCGGCCGCCTGTGCAGCCGCGGCCTGGCGCGCCTCCTCATCGGCCTCGCGCTGCTCCTCCTCGAGGTCGCGCTCGAGCATCTCCTCGTACTCGTCGTCAAGGCGCTCCTCTGCCAGTCGGCGCTGGCGCCACATCTCGAGGTACGCCTGCTCCTGCGCCGGCGTCGCCCTCAGCCAAACCGGTGGCGCGGACACCCACTTGCGCACCACTCCATTTCAGGAGAAGCGCGCGATGGGCTCGGGCTCGGGCTCCGGCTCCGGCTTGATGGGGACGGCGGGGCCACCGGCGGCACCAAGCTGTCGCCCGCCGCGGAGAAGGCAAGGGCTTGCGCCATTGCCGCCTCGTAACGGGCCTCCTCTTCCGCCTCCGCCGCCTCCGCTCGGCGCCGCTCGTCCTCCTCGCTCTCCCGGTAGACGGCCGCAAGGGCCGCCTGGTAGGCGTCCTCCGCCGCCTGGTCCTCCTCGCGGACGACGAGCGGCGTTAGCGGCAACCTCCGGTCAACCTCGCGCACGCCCCGTCGCCTCGCCTCCTCGTGCTCGAAGGCGAACCACCTCGCCCAGTTGGGCGAGTCGGTTGCGTAGGCCGGGTCGGCGCGCTGCTCCGGCGTCAGCAACGCCCGCCGGCGCCGTACATCCTCCGCTTAAGCACGAGCCGGCCGCGGCGCCGCCGGCACTGGGATCCTATCTGGATCCAGATGCCAGTCGTGCGGCAGCGTCACGTTCGGATACGGCAGAGGCTGGCGGTTCTGCCAGTGCCACTCCGCCTGGTGCATTGGCACGTTGACGCGCTGTCTCTGCCGGCGAGGCGCCGGCACCGGTGGAGGTGGGAGGAACTCGGAGGGGAAAGGGGTGGCGGGTGACTTGCCCTTGGCCTTGCTGCCGCTGGCGCCGGAGAAGAGGCCCATCTCGCTGTGGTTGTGGTGGCTAGGGTTTGCCTGCGACGAGGGAGCAAAGGTGGGCAGATGTGAACGGCGAGTTTGGATGAGGACGGCCCCGCCGCACGGTCGGCTTAAAAAAGGACGAGCGCCGTCGCTGACGCATGGGCCCGTCGTCATAAATTAAGCTGGCCGCATGGGCAGCGGGTAGTTTGACGGCTGCCATGTGAGGACGCGGCGGATAGCGAGAAGGCGCGCGAAGCGTCCGTTCGGCGTCCGCGCCGACGCTTTGGGGCGCAAATTTGGGCCGCAAATGCGTCGGCGCGGACGCGACGCGAATGTGATTTGGATTTGGGTCGGCACGTTGGGCCGCCACTTTTGTCCGTGCCGATCCAAACAGACGCAGCCGAACGAAATGGGTCGGCCCTTTGGAGTTGCTCTTAGCCGCCCAGCTGTTGCTTCCAAACTCGATTAATCCAAGCGGGGCCCGTCTTCTCAGTCGTTGTATTTACCTAAATATATGTTCATTTCATAGGTGTCCGTAGGGTAGCTTGGCATGACGAAGACCGTATTTTGGAGTATTTAACCAAAAACTACCACATTTCATGGAAACGTGCCCAGAAATTGCCACTTTACGATTTTATGCGGAAAACTATCACTTTTTACCTAATCGGTGGCAAAAAACTATCAAGTCGTGGAACCGCCCGCTTCGCCGCGGTTAATCACATTTCTGTCAGGCCGGGCCCATAGTTCAGGTGCCAGCGTTGCCAACAGGTGCAGCCGGAGTCGCACTTCGCCGCAGGTGCAGCCGCGGAAACCTCTCACCACTGGTGCCGCCGCCCTTGGCCGCGGGTGTCGCCTGCCGCCCTTCGCCCCTGGAGCCGCTCGGCGCGGCAGCCGCTGGAGCCGCCGCCGCTGCCCTTCGCCGCTGGAGCCACGGGTCGCCGCTGGAGCCGCCGGACTGCGGGTCGCCGCCGGAGCCGCCAAAGCCGCCCGCCCCGTGCCCTTCGCCGCCGGAGCTGCCCCGCCTCCCGCCCCCCCTCGAGGAGTCACCTGCTCGGTGGAGGGTGGAATCCGCAGCCTCTGCTCCTCGCTGCTCCCCGCATGGAGCGCCCTGACGGCGCCGCGGACGCCGACGAGCACAAACGGGCCAATGGCGACCGGGCGGCGGCTTGGGGCCTCCCTGCGGCATGACCTGCAGGCACGGCTAGCGACCGGGCGGCGGCCTGGGGCCTGCCCGCGGCGGATCTCGGGCGGCAGTGCTCCGGTCAATTTAACGGTCAATGCTTATGTGTGGGCCAGCCCTGTCATAATCGATTTAAACGAGTTAAATCGGGCATTTTTCATACATGGTAGTTTTTAGTCAAAGATTAGTAAAAAAGTGATAGTTTTCCGCACAAATTCGTAAAGTGGTAGTTTGTAGGCACGATTCCGCGAATTGTGATAGTTTTTTTGTTAAATACTCCCGTATCTTGACTGGCGGGCCTAGCAATATTCCGTATTCTTACGTAATCTCTCCTCAGCCTGTCACATCTAGCTGAAGCTGATGCTTTGATCAAATAATTGGTTTCGGTGCAGTACAACGTCGACCGTAATAGAAGCATAGCATTAAGGCGTAGCCCGCTGTTCATTTCTCTTCGGAGAAATAAGTGCAGATTCGGAGATGCCATTGCATGCTTTGGCGCTCACGTGCAATCGGACGGCGGCTGTCGACAAGTGATACGACTCCTCTCAGTAAAAAGACAAGCGATACGACTGTGCTAGCTGCATGTGCCTAATCATGAGTCACCAGCTGTGGATTAGTTAGGTACGTGACGATGCGAGCGAGACGCGTAGCGCTGTCGGTGAGAAGTGGTTTCTCTCCAAGAGTGGGTGACACTTTGTTCTGTTCCCTCTTGTCTTTTCTTTTTTACCTGAGACGTGGCAGTGCGTGTCAAGCATGGTCGTGGACACCATGCTGTTGCAGTGTAGTGTCTCGTGCGCTAGTTGCCTGTTACGTGCATGTTGCATGCATGCAGCATAGAAGTCGGCATGCACACTGCTCCATATAAATACGTCATGCCTGTGTGAGTGTGTACAAGAAAACAATTTTTTTTCAAAGAAACTTCTTATCTATTCATCAACTATTTCATAAAGAAACCTGAAGTAAAAATTACATCCAGATTCGTAGACCAACCTAACAACAACTCCATTCACTGGAGCAAGCTGAAGGCGCACCGCCGTCATCACCCCTCCCTTGTCAAAGCCGGGCAAACCTTGTTGTACTTGACAATCGAGAAACCTTATTGTGCAAAAAAGAAAAATTAACCATTGGTACGCACTAACTTTAATTGTCTTAACATGCGACTATCTTATTTCATGATGCCATTATGCATGGAAAACATTCACATTAAAATGCACATGCATGCTAATCATACTCAGCACCAACTTCAATTATCTTAACATATGTAACTATGTCACCTCATCATGTCATCATGCATGGAAAATACACTCGTTAAAATGCACCATGCATTCTACTCATATTCAATACATATTGTACAATTATAGAATAATAAAATGAAATAAATTATATGTATTTTGGTTTCAGTACAAATATTGTTAGTTTAAATAGTAATGTTTCATACAACCAAATCGCCCTGAAACAGTTACAACCAGTTGCTTATCAATGCATGGTATTTATTTTATTTTGAACGGTCACGGGGATCCTTCCCCACATGAATATATTGCTCAAAAAGCTGCCAAAGCTAAGAGCAACGCGCAGGATATCATGTAGTAAGTACGATGATGCGTGCAAATACGCAAGCAATATACACAACAATCTGGGAATTCTTTTTTTTAGTGTACTAGCAATATACACAACAATTTTAGTAGTATTCGTTTCGAGTGGACGCTTGATTGACTGAAAGGTGATAAAATTTGATAATTATTGCATTACATGCCTCGATACCCATGAGGAACCAAGCTACTAACATTCTGACATGCCAACATTTAGCAACTCCATGACTCACCAATTCTTGCCAAATTTTGTGGGATTGAAAAAGTAAGCTGGTAGGTAAATTTTTGGCTTGCCAAAATGTTGGCTAGCCATTTTCTTCTAACCAACCAATCGTGCTCTATGTCTTGTCTACGTTCTTCAGATTCTTACCTGTACATATATAAATACTAACAATTTCTCTCTATATATACACACATGATATTCTAAAGATGGACACCCGCAAAAAAAAAGATATCCTAAAGATGGAGTAGTCAAACTTTTTTTAGTCCGACTATGATGGTGATAAACTAGGTCATTAAACCCGATTATTGCAGAAAGAAATATCAAGATGCGAATAATGGAACTACAGATGTAGACTTTGAAGAATCTTGATGTAGCTTTCGAGTCTATTCCAAATCTTTAATACTTATTATTGGCTTATTTCAATATTTTTGTTCCCTCATTAGTCATTACGGAATCAATAAAATCATGTTGGTATGCATGTCACTGACCACTTTGGTGTAAACAAGACTTGCCAGTGACCTGCTGCCCAACATATCCTTATTCCGATGATCTGATCTTGTGTACTTCCGTACGGATCAGTGTCTCTCAAAATAAATACTTATATCTTTGTTCTGAGAAGATGCATATCCTAACCACTCCGGTGTAAACAAGGCCTGCCAGTGATCTCCTACGCCAAACGTAGATGCCTCCAAACGTAGATGCCTATCTATCTTCCAGAGACTTCTATCTCCTTATGTTTGATAAGGACTCCAGAAGGGACGAGCTGTCCCTTTTGGTTGATGCAGGTGTGTATCTCCTTCCCGGGTCCTCTCGTTTGGCCTTTTGTTTATACGTTCTTCTTCGGCGGAGGCAAAATATTTACCTCGTATATTAAATTAAAGAGAATAGAGTTTAAGTTACATGAGCAAAAACACAGGTTGTCACTCTCCCGGCATAGTAGTGCCCAACTTCTTCACTCCGGCAGTAATCCAAAGGATGGCCTCGCCCTTGATGATACTCCTTTGGGGGAGGGGTCAGGGGTGCTCCTTTGCCTGAGATCACTATATATTATGATTCTCGTCACTCCCATATATACCGGACGAGCTGTGCATACATCGATCTGTACCTCTAGGCCAGGTCGAGGGGTCGGCGTGCATGGCAGGAAGTTAGGGTACGGTGCACGCAAAAATTACCTCTTGGCGCATCCAGCGAGACATAACACGCTGCACCGCGTCCCTGTCGACGATGAAACCAGAGCGCTCTACGCCTCTACATTTTCAAAATTTTGCTTTCAGAAAAGAAGACCGCGATGCAGCAACTGGCCAGTAGTTAATTAGTGATATGGCTAGGCCCGTTATGTTGCCGTCAGAACCGCGATGGCCGCTCGTTGCGTTGCGCCGCAGCTAGAGCTAGTCCACACACTGGCCGGACACCATGCGGCGGTGAATTCAACCGGACACCCGTCACATTCCCTGTGGCTATCCGGCGTGCTGCACGAGCACGACCCAGTGCACGTGGATGATCGGGTGCACCTACCGGTCCGGGAGCCGGTGAACGAATGGATATCTTGAGCTAGGGCAGGACATACACATCTTCGCTGATTCCGATCGGATAGATCATGTGTGACACACTTGATAGCTTTGGGCCGACGGACGGCCTCCATCATCAGTCGCGTCTCGGCAGGTTTGGATTCTAAAGTATCGGATTAACAAATCACGCGAGCGGCGCGTGCTACTTGTTGTCTAAACAGACAGTAGTAGAGTATCGCTAGACAACTAGCCAGAAAAAAAAAACACAACAGCTCGAGTGAGTGCATCCGTGTAGTATAGTAGGTGTGGTGATTCGGCTGGTCTCCGTCCATCAGTTACATATCCACAGCTTTATGATCTATCGGATTAACAAATCGTGCCCGCCGTGTACTATCACCGCATATAACACGCCCAAGGACAGACAGATCGAGTGTGTGTAGTGGTTGCACCTGGCCCAGATACATAAGCTTGGCAGATGGGAACAAATCCATACATTTAAAAAACAAAGGTTCACTCACGGTAAAAGAAACTCTACGGGTTCATAGTAGGTCCAACTCGTTGTTTTGTCAACACATGGCAATGTTATTTCTTCAAATATACCCTTACACTGGTGAAGAATCATGCTAGACACGATTATTTCCCATGCTCTTCATTCTATGCATGGAGCCACTGTGGTGCCTGTTTAGGCTCGCTCTTTCCGTGGATTATTTTGTAAGGATCTCATCTATATCTCCATGGAAGTTCGAATCAAGTTCTTACAATTGGATCTCAGGGAGGGGAATTGAGGGGAGGAAGGAGAACACGCTATCTAGCTGGCCATGGTGCCATTTGCCTTTTTGCCAGCCTGACACTGGGAAGGGAAGGGGGTACTTCAGGGATTACAAGGCCCAAGGCCCATTATGGGCCTGCAAGCCGAGTGGGCAAGCGAGGCTTGCGAGTAGGCCGTTTGTTGACATCATCTTCATCTTGGCGCGTCGCTTGCCCATTGTCGCTAACAATCCCCCCTTGTTGAGATGAGGCTTGTCCCCAAGCCGGCGCCCGAGGAAACATCTGTTTGAGTGATTCCAAGTCCTCCCAAGTAGCCAAATCTGCTGAGCTGTCAGACCACTGGATCAGGGCTTGCGGGATCTTTTTAGCACCCCGAGTAACAACACGTCGCTGCAGAACAAGTTCAGGGATCTGTATGCTGTCTGTAGGTGATGGAAGAGCTGGCAGCACCTGATGTTCTGGCTTAAGGACCTTGCGGAGTAAGGAGACATGGAAGACAGGGTGGACCTTGCAAGAAGTTGGCATGTCCAGTCGATAGGTAACCTCACCAACGCGTTCCACAATCCTGTATGGACCATAAAACTTGTAGGCTAATTTGTGATTGGCACGAGGGGCAACTGAGGCTTGAATGTATGGTTGCAATTTCAAGAACACCGAATCACCAACCTGGAAAACTCTTTTAGTGCGGTGTTTGTCTGCCTGCACCTTCATACGTTGTTGAGCCCTCTCCAGTTGCTGCTTAACAGATCTGAAGACCATCTGCCGCTGGTCCAACCACTAAGAAACATCTTCAGAGGCCACAGTACAATCAGGGCCAATGCCAAAGTGTCGGGGTAGGTGGCCATAGATAATTTCAAAGGGAGACTTGTTGGTAGCTGAGTGCCAATTTGTGTTGTACCAGTACTCACAGAGGGAAAAGCCATTTAGCCCATTTAGTAGGATGAGTGCTGACAAAGCAACGCAAGTAGCATTCGATTTACTGATTAACTCATTCTGTTTGTCTGTCAGTTTGGGGATGCCTCGCTGAGCTCATACGCAACTGAGTCCCGTGGGCATGGTGGAACAACTCTTTTCAAAATGTGCTGGTGAAAATGCGGTCTCGATCAGAGATGATGGAGAGAGGCATACCATGTAATTTGTACACAGAATCCAAGAATGCTTTTGCGACTGTTACCGCAGTAAACGGGTGCTGAAGAGGAATGAAATGCCCGTATTTAGAGAACTTGTCAATCACCACCAAAATACAATTGTACCTGCCCGAATTCGGAAGTCCTTTAATGAAGTCCATGGTAACCATTTCCCAGGGTAAATTTGGAACTAGCAACGGCTGGAGAAGGCCCGGATAGGGTATCCTTTCCGGTTTAGCTTATCGACAGACCAAACATTGCTTCACAGTTGTTCTGACAAAAGATTTCATGGTAGACCAGCGAAAAAGTTGCTTCACTCTTCGATAAGTTACTGGAAATCCGGAATGTCCACCCAGGGGTGTATCATGGAAGGCCATAACAAGCTTGGCTTGGAGTTTGGATTCAGCACCCACCCAGATGCAGTTTTTAGTACACAACAATCCATTTTTGATAGTGAACTTGGTGTCAGACGAGGGGTCTGTGGCAAGTTGTTGTAACTTCTGTTGGCAAAATGTATCATGTTCATAGCTTGCTTGTATTTCAGATAACCAGAGCGGCTGCAATGAAGAAATAGCTAATAATTCTGCTTCAGGATGAGGTCTGCGTGAAAGTGAGTCAACTGCATTGTTGTCAGTGCCCTTTCAATAAGTGATCTTATACTGCAGACCCAAGAGTTTGGTTAACACCTTTTGTTTCCACGGAGTATGGAGACGTTGATCGGACAAGCTCGTGAGACTTTTGTGGTCTGTTTGAATAACAAACTCACTTAATTGCAAGTATTGACGCCAATGTTCCACAGCCAACAAGATTGCCAAGTATTCTTTCTTGTAGACTGACGTGCACGATTTCTAGGTCCTAGAGCCTTGCTGACATAGGCGATAGGGTGACCCTCTTGAGTGAGAACTGCACCAATCCCCACATCACACGTGTCCGTCTCAATGACAAACGTTGTGTTGAAGTTTGGGAGGGACAATACTGGAGCAGAAATGAGGACTTGTTTTAGTGCTTGAAACGCTCGTTCCTCAGTTTCAGACCAATGGAAAACAACTCCCTTCTTCAGCAATGCTGTCAAGGAACGGCAAGTGATACCATAGTTGCGAATGAACTTGCGGTAGTAGCCAGCGAGTCCCAAGAACCCACGTACTTCCTTCACATTGGATGGGGTGGGCCACGTCTCAATCGCAGAGATTTTGCTAGGGTCAGTGGACACGCCAGGCCCGCTGATGATGTGACCAAGATATCCAACTTGACGTTGTGCAAAGGCACATTTTGACAACTTCACCTTCCATTGACGTTCAGACAAAAGGGATAGCACTTTCCGCACATGTTGCAGGTGATCCTCGAATGTGATACTGTAAACAAGGATATCGTCGGAGAAAACAAGGACATACTTTCTATTTCCAGGTTTTAGTGTACCATCCATTATAAACTAAAAAGTGTTGGGTCCTCCCGTGAGTCCACGTGACAGAACAGTGAATTCATAGTGCCTCAAGTGCATTTGAAATGTTGTTTTGTACTCTTCGCCGGGAGCCAGACGAATGTGGTGATAACCTGAGCGCAAATCCAACTTGGTGAACCAATTAGCACCCGAGAGCTCATCCAAAAGTTCATCGATCACGGATATTGGAAACTTCCCTTTTTGTTTCATAGCATTCAAATGCCTATAGTCGATCACTGGGCGCCATGTATCATCTTTCTTTTTGACCATAAGCAAAGGTGATGAAAACGGGCTGTTGCTTGGCTGGATAACTCCACTGTCCAACATCTCTTGTATATGTTTTTCCAATTCAGTTTTGAGGGTTGGATCCATTCTGTAAGGTCGAAGAGAAACAGGAACAGCCCCAGGTATTAATGGAATCTTGTGGTCATATGGGCGTCGCGGGGGCAATTCTTTGGGAGCTTCAAATACATGCTGAAATTCGTTCAAAATCTTCTGAATCTCATCTGGAAATGGTGTGTTTGTAGTTTACAAAAGCGAACACACTTCAACCAAGGCAAATTCAGGAATAATTGTTGCTTCCCAAGATTGTGATATTGTCATTATTATGCTGGAAGGATATCCAATGGTTTTCCCAATCAACTAGCATTGGACTATGAGAAGAGAGCCAATCCAGTCCAATGATTCCATCATAACTGCCCATGGGGAAAAATTTAAAATCAGACACGAACTTGTGACGCGAACAACTCCAGTTGCAGTTCAGCGGTTGACTGGAACAAGTAACAGTATCTCCATTAGCAATTCTGACAGATACAGGTTTCATAGGTACTGCTCCTTGCAACTCAGCTTGCAACAAACTGTGAAGAAATGAGTGTGTGCTTCCTGAGTCCATCAAGAAGGTGTAATTGTGCCCATGTAATTGAATCTTTAGTTGCATAGTTCTGGCAGATTTTCCAGAGTTACTGCCAAGAGCTGCCGCAGAAATGGAAATCATGTGTACTGATGCATTTTGGTCAACATCTTCAGTCTCAGTCACCTCTGTGTTTTGTAAGATCTCAATCATTTCCTGTACCACATGCAATTGCACTTCCTGCTTGCACAAATGATCCTTGCCCCAACGTTCACCACATATGAAACAAAGCCCTTTGGCTTTGCGTAATGCTCGCAGGGCACCCCACTTATCTTCAGTTGTTGGATGTCTGTAATTGTCAACAGTTTTCTTCTCTTCGGGCACTCTAGCCCCGGAATTGAGTACCTAAGAACTATTGGGTAGTGGAGGAAGGGGAAGAGCCGCTGCTCGACGCGTTGAGTGGCTGCTGCTGGTGATCGCAGACAGACTACTTGCGCCCAACTCCTCGTGCAATAGGGCCAATTGGTAGGCCGTGTCCAGGTCTGGTGGTTGCTGTATGCCCACTGCTACTCTGACCACTGGCTTAAGCCCCTCCATGAATCGTGTGACATGGTGCACAGTGTTGGGGTATTGCTCATATGATGTCAGCTGATCAAACAAGTCTGAGAAACGATCTACATAGTCTTCCACTGTGACAGTTTGCTGAATATTGAAAAATTTCCTCAAAACCGACTGATGCAGGTTACGGTCGAACTTGGACTGCAGCAAACGGTAGAACTCGTCCCAGGTCACATTGGAAACTCGACGGCGCGCTGATTCTAGCCACCGTGCAGCTTGACCTTCAAACAGTGATGTGGCAAGAGATATCCATTGATTCATAGGTGTGCCCCAAAACTTGAAATAGTCTTCACTACGGGCCTGCCATAATTTTGGGTTGGAGCCATCAAAATGAGGAAGCTCAATGCGAGGTCCAAACCCAAACACATCAGAAGTAGACTGCCGAAAATTTTCGATCGAATTGAACGCAGTTCTCTGCGGGGCTTGGTAGAACTGCGTACCTCTGACCGAAGGCAGAACATACACCTTATGCGCCGGCCCCCGGTTTTCTGTGTCGATGCGGTGCCCATCGGGGCCGATCGATCCACCTCCTGATGGGCTTGAGGGAGTGGAGGGCTCGCCCCTGGTTGCATCCGGTGGAGGGTGCGGGGACCGATCCAGACCTTGCCGCAGTTCGTCGATGTCAACGCCCAGAGAAACCTTGACGTTGTCGATGCGGCTTGACAACTGGTCTAGCTTGGAGTCGAGCTTGGAGATGGCTTGCGCGGTGAGGTCGACGCGGTCTCGCTCGGACTTGTCGAAATTGGCGCAGAGCAGATCGTAGATAGCCTTCATTTCTGGTGAGATTTGGTCCATCGCCGCCACGCGTTTCTTGTCGGTGAGCCGAGTATGCCTCGAGTGGACCGACAGGGCCGCGGGATCAAAGGGCTCTGATGCCAGATTGTAAGGATCTCATCTATATCTCCATGGAAATTCGAATCAAGTTCTTACAATTGGATCTCAGGGAGGGGAATTAAGGGGAGGAAGGAGAACATGCTATCTAACTGGCCATGGTGCCATTTACCTTTTTGCCAGCCTGACACTGGGAAGGGAAGGGGGTACTTAAGGGATTACAAGGCCCAAGGCCCATTCTGGGCCTACAAGCCAAGTGGGCAAGCGAGGCTTGCGAGTAGGCCGTTTGTTGACATCATCTTCATCTTGGCGCGTCGCTTGCCCATTGTCGCTAACATATTTGCACCGCTAGCTAGACCGGGCATGCACTGGCAATTATCAATGTTTGTGGATAACGTCATGATTTTCTTCAAGCCCATTCAGCATGAGGCCCAAGGGCATGTTGATCAATACTGTGGCTATTTGGGCATGCGTCCGGCCTGACTGTCAACCTGTCGAAGAGGGAATGAGATCCAATGACTTTCTAGTCACAAGTCACCGGTGCACAGTACGGTGACTGGCCCCCCTCTCCACACCACCCGATCTAGAATTGATGGAACAGATCCACGTGAACAGTACATATCTACAGTGTTTTGTCTGCAGTGTCCTCTTCCATGGTGTTTTACGCTATAGTACCATCTACAGTGTTGTAACGCCCCGAGACCGATGCGCGAGCTGTCTTCCAGTTATTTGTCGTCGTTGCCATGTCATTTTCTTGCGTGTTGCACTTTGTCATGTCATCATCTGCATTTCATCATCATGTTTTCAAAACTTGCATCCGTTCAGGTTCTCCCAGTTCTCTCCGTTGTCCGTTCTGAGCCCAACCACACTCGCACGCGTCCGCGGCACCTCCGAAATATTATTTTATAAGTGGCCGAAAAATGATCTCGGAATGGGTTGAAAGTGTTGGGGAACATAGCAATAATTAAAAAAATTCCTATGTATCCGATCGCTAAGCGGAAGCGTTTCTAGAACACGGATGATGGAGTCGTACTCGCGCCGATTCAAATCGCGGAAGATCCGATTTAACGCCGAATGGACGGCGACTCCGCGTTCAACACACGTACATCCCGGGGACGTCTCCTCCTTCTTGATCCAGCAAGGGAAGATGAGAAGTTGAGGGAGAGCTCCGGCAGCACGACGGCGTGGTGGTGGAGCTTGCAGTTCTCTGGCAGGGCTTCGCCAAGCACTACGGAGGAGGAGGAGGTTTTGTAGAGGGGAGGGCTGCACCAGGGGAAGGGTGTGACAGCCCACCCACCTCCCCTCTATTTATAGGGGCAAGGGAGAGGGGGGGCGGCCCCCTCCAGATGGATCTAAAGGGGGGGGTGCGGCCAACGGGGGGAAGGCTTGCCCCCCAAGCCAACGGGGGCGCCCCCTTTAGGGTTTTCCCCAACCCTAGGAGCATGGGCCCTAGGGCGTTTTGGCGCCCAGCCCACCCAGGGGCTGGTTCCCCTCCATATTCAGCCTATAGGGCCCTTCGGGGCAGGTGGACCCTCCCGGTGGACCCCCGAAACCCTTTCGGTGGTCCCGGTACAATACCGATAAACCCCCGAACACTTCCGGTGCCGAATAAGGACTTCCCATATATAAATATTTATCCCTGCACCATTCCGGAAATCCTCGTGACGTCTAAGATCTCATCCAAGACTCCAAAAAACATTCGGTAACCACATACTAATTCCCATAACAACTCTAGCGTCACCGAATCTGAAGTGTGTAGACCCTACGGGTTCGGGAATCATGCAGACATGACCGAGACATCTCTCCGGCCAATAACCAACAGTAGGATCTGGATACCCATGTTGGTTCCCACATGTTCCACGATGATATCATTGGATGAACCATGATGTCGGGGATTGAATCAATCCCGTATACAATTCCCTTTGTTAATCGGTATGTTACTTTCCCGAGATTCGACCATCGGTATCCCAATACCTCGTTCAATCTCGTTACTGGCAAGTATCTTTACTCGTTCCGTAATGCATGATCCCATGACCAACCTGTCGTGGAAATATCACGTCAGATGTCCTCGTGAAAGGACTTAGTCGTGGAGCCATCGTGACGGGTTAGCTTAAAGGGGTTAAACCGGACAAAGGACACGAGGGTTTTTATACTAGTTCGGCCCCTTCGATGAAGGTAAAGGCCTACGTCTAGTTGTGATGGGATTATTGGGGTCTCAATAACCAGGGAGCTGAACACGCTATGCCTGGCTCTCGAGTTGTTGTTTCTTGTCCCTGAACCGCCGCTGGGTCGTCCCCTTATATACAAGACGCCCGGCCGGTTTACAGAGTTTCGAGCCCGGCTCATACAAGTGTCCGGCTCGATCTCTCCTTTCCTATCTTACAATACAAGTTATATGATTATGGTGGTTTACCACTATGGGCCCTAATCCGCCTTTGGACTCCGGGCCTCTAAGCTTCATAGTAAAGCGCCATCTTCTGGGTCTTCATGGGCTTCAATATAATTGAGCGTGAACCGGCCCTTCCTGGGCGGTTTATACTCAGTAGTTGTATCCCCAACATTAGGCCCCAGATTGATTTGAACCTGTTCATATCAATCTTCAATACTTAAATAAGTTCTATGAACATCTCCTTATATTTCTTGTAAACCGCCATGATGTCTTCTCCTGTAAACTTTGTTAAACCGCCGTGACGTCATCCTCTGGACACAGCAATGGATCATCATGACGTCATCCCTGTATAAAAAGATTAAAAAGATTCCCCTCATTAATGGTATCCCGAAGATCGAGGCATCAACCGTTCCCATTTTTGCCGCTTCAGGCTCCTTGATTCTCGCGCCTGCCATTTATCCCTTTGCCTTATAAATAGGCTCAGGGGTCCTTTCTTTCTTCCCATTTCGTGCTTCTTCTTCCTCCTTGTGATGCTCAAGCTCTGAAGCTCCGCTGTCGCCCTCAACCTTCGAGCACTTCATTGACAAGGGCCGCTGCATCAACCTGATCATACCCTAAACCTGCGGCTCTTCTCCGCTATCCCTGCGCATCTGGTAAGCTTCCTCCTCTCAACCCTAGATCTGTATTTAGGGTTTCTGCGTTCATCCGTGTTCATAAGTGTTCATCTTTGCCCGCTGCCTTCGCACTTATTGTTGAATCTAGATGAACTTATCATCCTCCTATGGCGGCCGAAGTTTGTAACTTTAGTTTACCTCGCCGTAGTATCTCCTCTTGCCTTGATAGTTCCCTTCTAGACTTATGATGCTCTGTCGTCGCCATTTTAGGGCTTAGAATAATTTTCTTACTGAACCACGGTAGATCCAAATTTATACTGTCATTTTGTGAAACCTGTTTCTGTCAACACTTAGTAGATTTTCAGCTCTGGCTCTTCCGCCTAAGGGCGGTTTAACTTTTAATAGTTGACAATCCGCCATATGCCATTAGCCCTCACTTAAACCGCCATCTTGACTTGAATAGTAATTTCCGGTTTATCTCACATGGATGCTTTGATCCAATTCCTGGTTTAACACCTGATTAGTGCACTTGAACCATCAATCGTAAACCGGCCTTCATTTTTCTTCTACAGTTTGCTTTCCAAAGATGACCAAACAATTCTCTGCTTGCAACTGGGTTCCGTCCCGGATCACGGAAACACAAATCAATTGATATGTCACCACTTGCGCTTTTGCCTCAAAAAGGGTCCTTCATTGGCCAGTCCCTAGCCCTAAGTGCCCTCCTGAGCCTCAAGATGGAGAGGTGATTGTATTTATGCAACACTTAGACCGGGGATTCAGCCCGCCCGGATCAAAGTTTTTCCGGGATGTTCTTGTGAGCTTGCAACTCCATCCACAAGATATTGGACCGAATTCCGTGTCTAATATATGCAATTTTCAAGTGTTTTGTGAAGTTTACCTTCAAGAAGAACCATCTGTGGAGCTTTTTCGGGATTTTTTCCATTTAAACTGCCGCACGGAATTCTCTGATGGTCCCAACACGGAACTTGGTGGAGTATCAATCTAGAAGAGAAAAGAAGTTGATTTCCCTCATGCAAAACACCACAGCCATCCCAAAGATTGGAACCAAACTTGGTTTTATTGCTAGAACACTGCCCCTGCTGGAGAAAATCCTTTGCCGGGTTACCGCCCTCATCGGCTTAGCAATGGCCACCCGTTACCTCAATGATTAACTGCCAAAGAACGACAAACTTATGCACCTCAACTCGCCAAGCTCCAGGCTCTCTTGGCCAACGGTTTGACTGGTATTGATCTCGTCCGCTGCTGGGTTTCTTGGGGTATTCTGCCTTTAAGTCGCCGCCCCGGATTAATGCATGAATATACTGGCAACGTCAAGGATCCTCAACGATATCATGTAATAGTGATGACAGACATTGAAGTTACTGAATCTATGAAGAAGATGCTTGACGAACCGATCGCCGCATGCAGCCAAATCGGGTTGCCACCTTTTTGCACCTCCAACAAACCGCCAGCGGTAAAGTTTAACTTAATGCTTACTGATTCACCTCCGCTTTAATAATGTGCTAATACTCCTTTGTTTTAATTTCACAGGCCAATTGTTCCTTCTGGAAGCGGAATAAACCGGTTAAAGCTCCTCGTGCGAAGAGCAAGGTCACAAAGAGAGCTGCCAAGAAGAAAACCGCCGAATCTTCTGATCCGCTAGAAGACATTGATGAATCGGATCCGGAGGTAGAACTTGACTCGCTTGGTTCCTTTTTCATACACCTTATTGACAATGACTATTCCCAGGATGATGCGGAGGCCAGCCGTGTGGACCATGTTGAGGTAATCTCTCTCCACTGACTCAGATTTTGTGCCGGTTCAAAGATTTCGTCGTGCAGTTCGGAAAGTAAAATACTCTCACCCTCTTGCTTATTTGGATCCAAAATTGTCTTTGAAGAATCAGCAACATGAAGGGCTTCGCACAACCCGGCATAGTGGCCAGCAAGTCACCTCTTCCAGTTTACCGGATACACCAACCCGGAAACGTCGTCCAGAGGTTACTTGTTCTCCCGAAAAACTTCATACTTTGAAGGGTTTCTTCCGATACCCACTCAATCCGTATGATCCGAATTACCAGGTGTCTTCCAATTCGTCTGGCGGTTCATCAACCACTCAGCTGCCTCCCCTTAAAACCGTCCCTGGGTAAGTATATTGCCCTTCATATTTTTCCTTCATAGTTCGGTTTACTCTGCTAATCTTTGTTTTGATACCACAGTGCCAAAGCCCGTATGAGCAAGAAGGCTAAAATCAGTACCCCTATTGGTGAAGTTGAACCGGAGAGGGCTCCTGAGGGTACCGGTAGAAATACTGATGTTATGGATGATTCCGCCCCACAAGGCGAGAACACTGAAGCTAATCTGCTGGAAGCTGACCTGGCCACTCATATTGATCCATCGAGCCCTCATGCTACTCCTCCAAGCCCGACTGCTGATCCGCCGAGCCCGGCTGCTAATCCGCCAAGTCCGGCCAGGGGTACCGTCAATCCGCCAAGTCCACCAAAAGGTGATGATGATGATGTTGTTATTACTAGCACGGCTCACACTAGTCCTGGTAATCCGGTTGTCTTGGCCAAACACACTGCCAAAGAAGAATTCACTGCTATGGGCAAGGGTAAAGGGAAGACTGATTTATCCAATTTCATCAATATTAGCCCCGAAGAACTTCATTCCGGATTTTTAAACCACCTTTACACCAGCCGTGACTTTGAAGCCGGTTTGGTGAACCTGATGAAGGAGCGTTATGAGGTACTCTTCAAGAACACTTTGAATTTTACTCTATTATGTATATCTCTTCCATTGTAGCCCCTTGGGCCGGGTTATCTCTTGAAGATAAACCGGGACTTCGATATAAAGAACACTTCAACTGAGTAGCCCCCAAGGGCCGGTTTGTCTCTTGAAGACAAACTGGGACTGTCTGTCCTTGTTAATTGCCTGTACTTATAACTGATCAATTGTGCATTAGCCCCCAAGTGCCAAGCTTAATACCTGGATTGAGCCTTGGGACTTGAAAATACTCACTTTTTAAAAAGCAATCCACATTAGCCCCCAAGTGCCGAGTGCATAACTTGTTATGTTCTTGGGACTTTAACAACTTCATCTTTTGACTTTTGCAGACCGAGAAGACTATCAAAGAATCTCAAATTGCCGACCTTCAAGAAAATATCAAGTCCTAGCAAGAAGAGACCTCTAAAGCCAAAGAGGAGCTAAAGGGTGTTTTGACAACCATGGAGCAATTGAAGGATGGTTTCAAAAATGAACGCACCAACTAGGAAACTGAGAAAGCTGCTTTGTTGAAGCGGGCTGAAGATGCCGAAGCAGCTCTTAAACCGGTGGTGGAAGAGCTGACAGGGCTAAAACATCAAGTGGATGCTATGACTTCTGCAATCTTTGGTAAGTACTTTATCATAGCCGGTTTGAAAATATCTTGAACTCTGCCGATTTAACATTGAATTCTTAAACCGTTGCAGGTAATCGCATTGCTCAGCTGGGCACAAATATGCGGATGAAATTGAAGGCAGCATACACTTTGATTGAGCAATTATACACCGGTGCCCAACGGGTTATCTATGCAGTCTCATACAACAAACCGGCACCAACATTGATCAAGGACACACTAGCAAGATTATCCATGACACCGGCTCAGATAGAAGAGGTGAAGCGATCTGCTGCCAGGGCTAGCGCTTTACTGGCACTGACTCGGGCCAAAGCATGGATATCTGACTTGGATCCAGTAGATATCGCCAAGGATTTCCGGATGAACAAGCAGACGGGTCAGCATTTGACAACGAAACCCTGAAAGCACTGACAAAGGAGTTGCGTCCGCTATCAAGTCAACTGGCTGCAGAGGCTAACTTGACTGTTCATCGTTCCTTTTACGATGAAAGGAACCAGCGGGTTGATACGACTGTGACAGAAGCACAAAACCTTATCCCACCAATCCGTAAGCACACTTACGCCCCTGATGTTGACCCGTCCAATCTGATAAGTGAAGAAGCTGTATTTCAGGCTCTAACCCGGATTGACTAGACCACCATTGACTTCCAGCCTCTGTGTGGAGAGGAGGAGGTTGAACCGGCGCTTGAAGATCCATCCACTTCACGTCGTCCTGGCAATGAGTCTTGATCCAGCATTCGGGTTACCTTGATAGACTTTGTTGTGTAAGAACAATCAACATTTTGGGCCTCAAAGCGCCTTGTAATAGGCTAGTGCAAGTACTTTAATCTTCTGCACTGATACATAACTTTGGTTGATCCGTCATGATATTTGCTATGCTTGGTGACACTTTGATAATTTTCATGCGATGCTAATATCTGCATAAGAAGAATAGTCCTGGCGTTTTACCGCCGGACGGGTCATAATGCCCAAGATAAAGCCCGGCTAATAACCAAAGCAAAATAAATATGAAATAACTCATACCTATGATATGAAATCACTTAGTTGGTTAACCAACTTTTATTATAGTAAGGGTGAAGACCCAAGTCTTGAGCTGTTATAACTCTCATCATATAATGGTGTTGTGTAATAAGTCATGTCGGGTTACGATGAACACCAGATGATCAAACTGGCGACATATAGTCAAAGCCAGGCCGGGTTAACAATCGCCGGTTTGATAATAAGGTCTGACAACTGTTAGTTGACAGCCAAGCCGGGTTAACAAACACCGGTTTAATAATAAGGCCTGACAACTTGTAGTTGAAAGCCAAGCCGGGTTAACAAACACTGGGTTAGTATGATGATTGAAGAGCTAGGCCGTATCAAAAGATACCAGTTCAACATATAATTCATTCAAAGAGAAAAATCTTGACAAAGGCAAATAAAACTGTGTAGTCGAGGCTTTTTGAGGGCTACCAGGCCCAAATACGAGGCTTTTCATGGGCTGCCAGGCCGCTGAGTTAAACCATTTGACAAAGCCTTTTAAGATGGGCCTCCAACTAACCAATCATCGTTTTAACTTTGACAAGTTCAGGGTCTCAATGAGAGTAACTGTCAAACGTTCGGCTGGTCATGCCAGGATTACCTGGATAGGAGTGGCTTACTTGATGAAGGCAGGTTAACCCGGGGTTTTAGGTGAATACACCAGGCTTCCAAGCCGTGGGTCAATACCCAGCCACAAGGGTCCTTTCAAACTCTTTGTTACTTTACACAAAGAGCCCCCAAGTAACTTTGTGAGATGTGCTCATTGGGTGCCTATGTTTGAGCTACGCATAGCATCCAGATTCCCTTTGGCCCCTTGGGTGTGACGCTCCCAAGCTATATTGTGGCATGATAGCCGGTTTAACAGGTAGTACTCTGCTTTGTCAGTTGAAGCTCCCATGTAACTCAAAAGATATTTGAGAAAAAAACAGCAGAGGCCCTGCTTATAGCAAGGATGTTGGTTTATTTTATTGATCATAATATATACATTGTTGAAATATGTACATAAGAGTAGCCTATGGCTCAAGTATAGTAAGGCCGAAGGAGAGCTATGTTCCACGGCCGCCGGGTCTCCTCCTCAGAACTGCGTGAGTTGTCTCGAACGTCAATGAGGTAGTATGATCCGTTGTGCAGATTTTTGCTGACCACAAAGGGCCCTTCCCAAGGTGGGGATAACTTGTGCATATCGGTCTGATCCTGGATGAGCCGGAGCACCAAGTCGCCTTCTTGAAAGGTTCTTGTTTTAACCCGACGGCTGTGATAACACCGCAGGTCTTGCTGATAAACTGCCGAACAAGCCAAAGCCATGTCCCGTTTATCATCTAACAGGTCCAACGCCTCCTGGCGTGCTTGCTCATTATCCTCTTCAACATAGTTGGCAACCCGGGGCGAATCATGACGAATATCACTTGGGAGGACCGCTTCTACCCCGTAAACCATGAAGAACGGTGTGTAACCCGTTGACCTGTTGGGAGTGGTGTTGATTCTCCATAACACAGAGGCCAATTCTTCCACCCAACAACCCGGCGTTCGCTTTAAAGGAACCATGAGCCAGGGCTTGATACCCTTCAAGATTTCTTGATTGGCTCCCTCCGCTTGACCATTGGACTGGGGGTACGCCACAGATGCTAAGT
Organism: Triticum aestivum; assembly: GCF_018294505.1. NCBI lineage: Eukaryota > Viridiplantae > Streptophyta > Magnoliopsida > Poales > Poaceae > Triticum > Triticum aestivum. The sequence continues at coordinate 111,487,100 of NC_057795.1, forward strand.
CAAGCCGGATGTGCTCTCTCTGATAGAAATCCTCCATCTCACCTTTAGAAAGGTTTGTGCCATTATCCATGATGATGCTGTGTGGAAAGCCAAAGCGGAAGATAATCTTTTTGAGAGATTGAACCGCCGTAGCCGCATCACACTTGCTGACAGGCTCCGCTTCAACCCATTTGGTGAATTTGTCGACCGCCACCAACAGGTGGGTCTTCTTATCTTTGGAACGCTTAAAGGGACCCACCATATCAAGCCCCACAAGTGGCAAACGGCCAAGTGATAGGAATCATCCTTAATTCTTGAGCCGGAACATGAGCTCGGCGTGAAAACTTCTAACAAGCGTCACACCGCTTTACCAGATCCTCAGCATTAGCATGAGCTATCAACCAGTAGAACCCATGACGAAAAGCTTTAGCAACCAGGGACTTTGAACCGGCATGGTGACCACAATCCCCTTCATGAATTTCCCGTAGAATCTCTTGGCCTTCTTCAGGAGAAACACAACGCTGGAACACGCCTGAAATGCTGCAGTGGTGCAACTCGCCATTGTGAATAACCATGGACTTGGATCGCCGGACTATCTGCCGGGCCAGAACTTCATCATCTGGTACTCGCCCCGGTTCATGTACGCCAAATACGGAACCGTCCAATCTGGAACAACATGTAAAGCGGCCACCAATTGGGCCTCCGGATCAGGAACAGCTAAATCCTCCTCTGTAGGAAACTTAACAGACGGGTTATGCAAGATATCTAGAAAGGTATTAGGAGGTACCGGTTTACGCTGAGATCCCAACCGGCTTAAAGCATCTGTCGCTTCGTTTTTATGCTGATCAATATGCTCAACCTGATACCCTTTGAAGTGACCCGCCACAATATCCACCTCGTGCCTGTAAGCCGCCATGAGCGGATCCTTAGAATCCCAAGTGCCAGAAACTTGTTGGGCCACCAGATCAGAGTCTCCAAAGCATCGTACCCAGCTTAAATTCATCTCTTTGTCCACACGGATCCCGTGGAGTAAAGCCTCGTACTCAGCTGCATTGTTAGTACAGGGGAACATTAAACGGAGAACATATCAAATTTTATCACCTCGAGGGGAAGTGAGGACAACTCCAGCCCCCGAGCCCTCCAATTGCCTGGATCCATCAAAGTGAATAGTCCAGTATGTATTATCCGGTTTGTCCTCTGGTGCCTGTAACTCGGTCCAATCATTGATGAAGTCAACAAGTGCTTGAGATTTGATGGTTGTTCGAGGCATATACTTCAACCCATGGGGACCAAGCTCAATTGCCCACTTTGCAACCCGGCCAGTTGCCTCCCTGTTCTGAATTATATCGCCCAAAGGAGCTGAACTGACCACTGTAATGGGATGGCCTTGAAAGTATTGTTTGAGCTTCCGACTTGCCATAAAAACTCCATATACCAGCTTATGCCAATGCGGATATCTCTGCTTTGACTCGATGAGCACCTCACTGATATAGTAAACCGGCCGTTGAACCGGATATTCCTTGCCAGCCTCCTTGCGCTCCACCACAATTGCCACACTGACAGCACGGGCATTAGCAGCCACGTACAATAACAAGGGCTCTTTGTCAATCGGAGCAGCAAGAACCGGCGGTTCAGCCAATTGCCGCTTCAAGTCTTCAAACGCCGCATTAGCCGCATCACTCCAGACAAAGGTGTATGTTTTCTTCAACATCTGATATAGAGGGATCGCTTTCTCTCCCAAGCGGCTAATAAACCGGCTTAGGGCTGCAATTCGACCTGCCAGACGCTGAACATCATTGATGCACGCCGGTTTAGCCAAAGATGTAGTCGCTTTGATCTTCTCCGGATTAGCCTCAATGCCTCTGTTGGACACCAGAAAACCTAGAAGCTTGCCTGCCGGAACACCGAAAACACACTTGTCCGGATTGAGCATCATCTTGTAAACACGCAGATTGTCAAAAGTCTCCTTGAGATCATCTATCAATGTCTCCTTCTTCCTGGACTTTACCACAATGTCATCAACATAGGCATGAACATTGCGCCCAATCTGAGTGTGAAAACAATTTTGCACACAGCGAAGATAAGTTGCCTGGGCACTCTTAAGCCCAAAGGGCATAGAAACATAGCAGAAGGCTCCAAAGGGAGTGATGAAGGCGGTCTTCTCCTGGTCCTTAACTGCCATTTTGATCTGATGATAGCCTGAATAAGCATCCAAGAAACTCAAACGCTCACAACCCGCCGTCGCATCAATGATCTGATCAATACGCGGGAGAGCAAAAGGATCGGCCGGACAAGCTTTGTTCAAATCTGTGTAGTCCACACACATGCGCCAAGTGCCGTTTTTCTTATGAACCAGCACCGGATTAGCCAACCACTCAGGGTGAAACACTTCAACGATAAACCCAGCAGCCAACAGCCGGGCTACCTCCTCACCAATTGCCTTGCGTCTCTCCTCGTTAAAGCGACGAAGAAACTGCTTGACCGGTTTAAACTTGGGATCAATATTGAGAGTGTGCTCAGCGAGTTCCCTCGGTACACCTGGCATGTCAGAAGGCTTCCATGCAAAAATGTCCCGGTTCTCAGGGATGAACTCGATGAGTGCGCTTTCCTATTTCGGATCCAGATTTGTGTTGATGCTAAACTGTTTGGATGAATCGCCAGGAACAAAGTCAACAAGCTTAGTCTCATCAGCCGGTTTGAATTTCAGGTTCGTGTCATGCTCAGTTGTGGGCTTCTTCAGAGGGGTCATATCTGCTGGATCAACATTATCTTTATAGAACTTCAACTCCTCTGTAGCACAAACCGACTCAGCATAAGCCGCATCACCTTCCTTGCAATCCAAAGCGATCTTACGACTCCCGTGAATTGTGATGGTCCCCTTGTGACCCGGCATCTTGAGCTGCAAATAATTGTAACAGGTCCTTGCCATGAACTTTGCATAAGCCGGCCGTCCAAATAGTGCATGGTATGTGCTCTGGATCCTCACCACTTCAAAGGTCAATGATTCAGACCAAGAGTCATGCTCATCACCAAACACAACCTCCAAAGCGATCTTGCCAACAGGATATGCCGATTTACCTGGTACTACACCATGGAAAATAGTGTTGGAAGATTTAAGACTCTTGTCTGTCAACCCCATACAGAATGTTGATAGTGCTCCCTCCATCCATAAGCACTTTGGTGAACTTATAACCTCCCACCTGAGGTGCCACCACTAAAGCCAGGTGACCCAGATTGTCAACCTGGGGCGGATGATCCTCTCTGCTCCACACAATGGGTTGCTCGGACCACCGCAAGTAACGTGGTACTGCCGGTTCAACAGCATTAACTGCCCTCTTGTGAAGCTTCTGATCACGCTTGCACAAACTAGTGGTGAATACATGATACTGCCCACCATTCAACTGCTTTGGGTGACTTTGATAACCTGACTGTTGCTGATTTCCTTGATTATTCTGTTGGCTATTACCACCTTGGTTGTTCTGGTTGCCCTGGTTATTCTGAAATCCAAAGTTTGAACCGCCACCACAATGAAAACCTAGACCTGAACCACCCGATGGACCCTAATCATACCAAAAAAGATCAGAGTTTTTGAACTCTTTCATAATGTGACAATCTTTCCAAAGATGTGTAGCTGGAACCTCCTTGGTCCCATGCTTTGGGCAGGGCTAGTTTAACAAACGCTCCAGATTCATTCCGCCACCACGCTGGGGCGGTTTACCCTTACGATGTTGCACATTAGCGTTAGCCACAAAATCTAAATTATCCGCTTTGCGCTTACCATTATTCCCATGGCCTCCTTGGTTGTGCCGATGTCCCTTTGCACCGCCGTTCTCCTTTCCCTTCTATGGTTTCTCCTCATCAGAATCGGGATCCTTGGTATTATCAGAATCGGCATATTTGACCAAGGCGGCCATAAGGGTGCCCATATCATTGCAGTGGCGCTTGAGCCGTCCCAACTTCATCTTTAGTGACTTAAACCGGCAATTACGTTCCACTGTGATGATTGCTTGGCCAGCATTAATACGGTCTGATGAATGCAAAACTTCTGAAACTTGGTGCACCCAATGAGTTGTTGACTCGTTCTCCCCTTGAACACAGGCATCCAGATCCACAATGGACATAGGCTGTTTACATGTGTCCTTGAAATTGGCTATAAACCGGGCCTTCAACTGGTCCCATGACTTGACAGAGTTAGCTGGTAAGTTCTTCAACCATGTACGGGTTGTTCCTTCCAACATCATCGTGAAGTACTTTGCACAAGCCGCTTCATCCACGTCCAGCATATCCATTGCCATCTCATAACTTTCCACCCATGCCTCGGGCGGTTGATCAGCGGTGTAATTAGGCACCTTACGTGGACCCTTGAAATCTTTAGGCAGCCGCACATTATGGAGAGACGGAATGAGACACGGTACTCCCCAGGAACTGAAGGCAAGCCCGGTGCCTCGGTCTACTGACGCTGCTGGCTGAACCGGGGCGGGTTGATGACGACCCGTATATTGTGCTGCTAAAGCGGCCTCCCTTCATGCTCTGCCATTATCCACCACGTCCTGAACGTTTACCTCACCACACGCCGGATTGGGTCCTTGAGGGACAATACGGCGCCGCGCACTGCTGGACACCTCCGGCTCATCTATATGCCTGCTATAGCTTTTGCTCGGATGTGGGGTCGTGTGAATCCTATCTCGGCTATACGAGTAAGCTTGCTGCTGCATCATAGCCGTTTGAAGAAGATCCCTGGCCCGCCGTGTCTCAACCGCCGCTGGCGATTCACCCTGTATCGGAATAGCTGCCAGCCGGAATGCTGCTGCTATCATATTATCCAAAGGGGTAGAGAAGTGACCCCGCGGGGGCGTGGTATACCATGGCAGGTTGTCCATTCGTCGAGGTGGACCCATCACTGAGGTTGATCCGGTGCTCCGGTCCTTGGCACAATAGTTCGGTTCACTGCTACCGGATTGCTAGTCGCCGCTCCTGGTGTATCAAAGAGATTCATCGCATTGTAATCCGCTGGCAAGCGAGATTGATGTCTCCTCCTGAATACTTCATTTGAAGCATTCTGATCCATCAAGAGTCGATAATTCTCGGCTTGAATCCTCTGCGCCTGGGCATCTAAAGCGGCCCGTTCCTCAGCCATCCTGATCTCCTCAGCCGCCAAGTCCTCTTTGGCCTATGTTATCTGATCCTTTAGCTTCGCAACATCCGCATTGTGCTGATCCTGCGTCGCCGGGGTAACTGCTGTGGTCAACAAGGTCGCCCAGGCATCCATCAAACCGGAGAGAACTTGAGCAGGCCGGCACGCGGAGCCTCCTGCCCCTGCTAACAGTTCGGATGCTGCCGTAGTAGAATTTTGCAAAGTTGGCTGTGTTCCGGCCATGAAGATTCCGACTCGGTTCGGCGGTTCAAGAAATTTGGAATACTGGTGCCATCAGAATACCCTTCAAACACACCGTCATGAACTCGGTACAGGGATTCGGTTTCACCAGCAGATGATTCACTGTCGGAATAAGCGACCGTATCACCCTCAGACACCGGTTCAGATCCGATCCCGTGGACACATCCCACGAACGCACGCTTCATGGCGGGCTGAAACCGAGCGGGGCTTGCATGCTGAGTCGTCTCGACGTGGTCGGTGCAGATGTCCGGCTCAAGGCCCGGTTCGCCGATCTTGCCAACAAAAACGTGAATTCCGCCAAAGGGGACCCGGTACCAGTACTCAATTGAGCCGGCCTCGGGGCCCCATCCTGTGTCGTCGATGTAGAGCTTGCCGCGACGACTCTTGGTCATCCGGCCGACCGCGTACCCTTTGAGTCCTTCAAAGCTGCCCTTCAAGAACTCGAAACCATCGTGCGATAGCCCCACGGTGGGTGCCAACTGTCGTGAAAATATCACGTCAGATGTCCTCGTGAAAGGACTTAGTCGTGGAGCCATCGCGACGGGTTAGCTTAAAGGGGTTAAACCGGACAAAGGACACGAGGGTTTTTATACTAGTTCGACCCCTTCGATGAAGGTAAAGGCCTACGTCTAGTTGTGATGGGATTATTGGGGTCTCGATAACCAGGGAGCTAAACACGCTATGCCTGGCTCTCAGTTGTTGTTTCTTGTCCCTGAACCGCCGCCGGGTCGTCCCCTTATATACACGGGTTGACGCCCGGCTGGTTTACAGAGTTCCGAGGCCGGCTCATACAAGTTTCCTGCTCGGTCTCTCCTTTCCTATCTTACAATACAAGTTATATGATTATGGCGGTTTACCACTACGGGCCCTAATCCACCTTTGGACTCCGTGCCTCTAAGCTTCATAGTAAAGCGCCATCTTCTGGGTCTTCATGGGCTTCAATATAACTGAGCGTGAACCGGCCCCTCCTGGGCTGTTTAAACTCAGTAGTTATATCCCCAACACAACCCCTTAGTCACATTGAGCTCATTATGATGATGCATTACCGAGTGGGCCCACAGATACCTCTCCGTCATATGGAGTGACAAATCCCAGTGTCAATTTGTGCCAACCCAACAAACACTTTCGGAGATACCTGTAGTGTACATTTATAGCCACCCAGTTACGTTGTGACGTTTGGCACACCCAAAGCATTCCTACGGTATCCGGGAGTTGCACAATCTCATGGTCTAAGGAAATGATACTTGACATTAGAAAATCTCTTAGCAAACAAACTACACGATCTTGTGCTATGCTTAGGATTGGGTCTTTTCCATCACATCATTCTCCTAATGATATGATCTCATTATCAATGACATCTAATGTCCATGGTCAGGAAACCATAACCATCTATTGATCAACGATCTAGTAAACTAGAGGCTCACTAGGGACATGTTGTGGTCTATGTGTTCACACATGTATTACGGTTTCCGATCAATACAATTATAGCATGAACAACAGACAATTATCATGAACAAGGAAATATAATAATAACCATTTTATTGTTGCCTCTAGGGCATATTTCCAACAGTCTCTCACATTATGATGAATCGAACACCCATATAGTTCTGGTGTTGATCATGTTTTGCTCGTGGAAGGAGTTTAGTCAATGGATCTGCGACATTCAGATCCGTATGCACTTTACAAATATCTATGTCTCCATCTTGAACATTTTCACGAATGGAGTTGAAGCGACGCTTGATATGCCTGGTCTTCTTGTGAAACCTAGGCTCCTTGGCAAGGGAAATAGCTCCAGTGTTGTCACAGAAGAGCGTCATCGGGCCCAACGCATTGGGAATAACTCCTAGGTCGGTAATGAACTCCTTCATCTGGATTGCTTCATGTGCTGCCTTTGAGGCTGCCATGTACTCCGCTTCACATGTAGATCCTGACGAGGACATGTATTAGGGGTAGGGTAACAGGCCTGACCTAAAGACCCTACCCATGGACACCGTACACTTTGTACTGGACCCCTGGGCCAGATCGCTGTTCAGATGTACCGCAACTTGGAAGTCACTCGGACGGCAACGACCACTCGGAGCACGGCACTCCACTCGACGACCTCATTCCACTCGGCCGTGTAACTCACTCGGATATGCGAAGACCAATAGGCAGCATGACGGTTTTGTAGTGGCCAGGTATTATGGCATTCATGCCCCACTTTGTAACATAGGAGGTGAGGGGGTGGCGCACTCTATATAAGCCACCCCCCACCACTAGACTTGGGGGGCTGGGCTTCCACCTCTCTCTCTTTTCACCATTAGTCTTAGGACTTAGCTCAGGCATGGGGATTGGTTCCTCTCTCTCACACACACATTGTAATCTCCGGATATATACTCAGATAAAACAAAGCCTCTCCGGAGCACGAGACGTAGGGTTGTTATCTCCACCGTGTGAGGCCCGAACTCGCTAAAACCACTGTGTCACCCATATGCATCTCGATAGATCATGCTCCGTTACCCTATACTTTATTATTGTCGGAATCGTTCCCACGACAGTTGGCGCCCACCTTGGGGCATGGCGTCTATCGAGCCATGATGCAGATGGTTATTTCTTCAACCACCGGCGACAGACCAATTCCCATTGGTGCTCTCCATTCAGTTCCATCTTCATGTTTTAACACGTTTTTTGTACTGTTCATCCTCGCGACGAGCAAGGCATCGCAAGAAGAATGGTCGCAAGCAGAAGGGAAACAAACATCCATCCAAGTTCCAAGCACATACAAGGATTGACGACATGAAAGCAGGAAACAAACTGTGCCTCCGCACGCGGCAACCGGCGCCGTCCGCGTCATCATCGTCACGCTCGTCGTCATGCGTGGCCACCGGCGTCGTCCGCCCAGTCGTCGTCGCCGGCCTCGGGACAACCGAGGGCCGACTGCGCCTCTGCACGCAGCCACTGGCACCGTCCGCCTCATTGTAGTCACGCACGACCGCGGGCGTCGTCATCATGCGCGGCCGTCGGCGCCGTCCACCTCATCGTCGTCTCCGACCTCGGCACAGCTGAGTGGACCTCGTCTGCGACGTCGTCATTGAGCCCCCACGCACGGCCACTGGCGATGTCCGCTGGCGGCGGCGTCACGCACAGCCGCCAGCTCTGTTCGCCACGTCGTCGACTCCGGCCTCGAGTTCAAGGCTGCTCGGCGATGACCTCCGCAGTGGAGGCGCAGCCCCGACGCGGCATAGGCGCGCAGTGCTTCTTCCTCCGGCGCTGGTCGCCGGGGACAGTCTCCATGGCGGGGGTGCGCTGTGGAATCAATGCCTCGTAAGTGCATGCATAAGGCTGGTCGTAATAGGAGTATCGTAGGTGGTATCATGCATGCCAATTAGACTTTTTGGATGATGTGGCATACAATTAAATGAAGAAAGAAAAGATGTGGTATCATATCATGATACCGTATCATATTAAATGCAGTACTACTTTGTGTCATGCATGGCAATTAATAAGACAAGCTAAGATACTAACCTATGATATTAAGCATTACGGAAGTAGTATCATAGACTAGTATCATATGCATGATACTAATATATGATACTCCTCATTACGATCAGCCTAACGTGGGCTGTTTCCTCCATCAATTAACATGCAGGAAAAAGGAAACGGAGGAACGTGGGTTGACCGTTTCACTAAGGTAATTACCTCATTAAATGGCTCAGCAGGTGAGTATTTCAGCGTCAGTTTTCTAATTACTGCAGACAAAAAGCTCCGCTACTCCCGCGCCATAATATGCAACCACCCGGCCGTTAAATTCGTGGCTGTGCTGACTTACTTGCTAGTACTAACTTGCAGGGACGTTTTGATCCAGTAGAAAATATATTCGTAACTATAGTTGCAGTACTAACTTGCAGGATCATTTGTCTCGTCGTCGTCCACCGACAACAGTTCACTCGGATGGACGTTTCGTTCAGGCGAATAACACAAGACAGGCTTCATTTGGATTACTAAACGTCCAAATTCATTCGGATGCATTTTTTGTACGACTAACATGCAGTGACTCGGCCGCCTGCACACCGTCGCTCATCTGGTCACACCAGCATCACTTGGTTCGCGTGCACGTTGTCACTCGACGTCCCGCGCGTCGTCACTCCGCGGCACGCGTTTACATCGCCCGCACGCCTCACGTGTTGCCACTCCACAGGACGCGTCTACATCGCTTGGACGCGCCGCACGCATCGTCACTCCGCAACACGCCTCTACATCGCCCGGACGCCCCGCACGTCGCCACTCCGTGGGACGCGTCTACATCACTCGGACGCCCCGCGCGCATCGTCCCTCAGGGGCACACGCGTCATCACTCGGACGCCCTGCGCGAATCGTCATTCGCGACACACGTCTACATCGCCTGGATGCCCCGCACGTCGCCACTTCGCGGGACGCGTCTACATCACTCAAACGCCCCGCGCGCATCGTCACTCTGTGACACGCGTCTACATCACTCGGCCGCCTCGCGCGTTGCCGCTCGGTTGGTCATCTCATCACCACTCGGCCGCCCCGCGCATCACCATTGGTTGGTCATCTCATCACCACTCGGCTACCCCGCGCGTCGCCATCGGTTGGTCGCCTCATCACCACTCGGCCGCCCCGCGCGTCGCCATCGGTTGGTCACCTCGTCACCACTCGGCCGCCCCGCGCATCGCCATCGGTTGGTCACCTCATCACCACTCGGCCGTCCCGGCGTCGCCATCGGTTGGTCACCTCGTCACCACTCGGCCTCCCCGCGCGTCGCCACTCGGTTGGTCGCCTCATCACCACTCGGCCACTCGCGCGCCTTCAGACAGCTAAGTCATTTTACATTCTGTTATTTTCGTCTTCCCGAATATCCCGTAATTCACACATCACATTCACTCGGAGGCCACGCCACCAAGTGTACCTCTACGCTCGACTGCTTATTTTCACCCGAGTCCAACTTCCATTTTAACGCATACATCATTCACGAACACCATGTGTTCTTCATTTCGAGTTTCCATGAGTCATCGGGGGTTGCAACTCAGTCGGAACACTACACTTCCGTTTTATTTGAGCCAACACTCCAACATGTCCAGTTGGATCCTTCACTTCGTCAAGTTCGACTAGATCCTTCACTCTTTTAGAATCTTGTTGGTTTTGAACCAGCAAGCCCCTTGCATTCCCACTGGGTGTCTATGGGTGTTATTTACACAAATCATTTCAGCACACATAAAATTTCCTCGAGAAATTATTTCGTTGGCTTGTGCCATTCTTCTTACACAAGTTACGTGATCACTCGATGGCCCTATGCGCCAACTTCATCGCTGCTCGAACTCAGTCACCATACGGGTCCTAGCGCACCACAACACCGACATTGTCACCTGTTGGCTTCAAATACATTCGGCCAACCCCGAGGAATCCTCTTCATCATATCAATGACATAGACCTCGTCAGGCATGAGACTGATAAGTCCCTTTTATAATTAAACTTCACACTTCACTCTTTTTGCGAGTTTGCCTCTTTCAAGCATCACTCGGAAGCTTCTCCTCATCATTACCCGAGTCCGACTCGATGAATTGCAAATCATCCATTCAAAACTACATTTCTCATATTCCGACATGTCCGTTGTTGAAGCCTGTAGTACGCTCGGGGGCTATTCCGCACTTGGGGGCTGCATCTCATTTGGAATGACACTCTCCTGAGTAGTCAAGTACTTCATCACCAATCAGATCCTTCACTTCAACAAGTGCATTCGATCCACCACTTTGACAAGTTTTATAATCACCCAGACGCTCTGCACGCCATCTTCATTCTTATTCAGACTCAGTTGTCACGCCGGTCTTGTTGTGTCATAGCCAAACTACACTGACCTCATCGTTACATTAGCTTCGAGAGCATCTGGCTAACTCCTTCGAAGACCATTTCAGCCACTTGGCTGGACACGCAATATGTCACTCGGCCACCTCGCACATCCTCACTCGGCCATCCCGCACCACACCACTCGGTTGTGCATGTCTTCACCACTCGGGCGCTCCATGTGTCGCCTCTCGGTTGTGCACGTCTTCACCACTCGGCCGCTCCGTGCGTCGCCACTCGGTTGTGCACGTCTTCCCATTTGGCCACCCCACGCGTCGTCACTCGGTTGTACACATCATCACCCCTTGGCCGCCTCGCGCGTCGCCATCAGTTGGACATGTCTTTACCTCTACACCCCCAACACGGGAACGACTAAGTTACTCGTATGATCAAACCTCATATCACACTCTGTAGTAAGCTTGCCTCTTTCGAGCATCACTCGGGGGCTACGCACAGCCGTTGGCCATGCCGCCCTCAGGGGTTATGCCCATTCAATCAACCCATTGATCACATCAGGAATATCTTTCTGACCATACTTGATCGGTCTGCCGAAAATCTACAAGGGTAGTACTGTCCACTCAGACGATCGCCCAAATCATTACCTAAAGTCATCTTCAGGACTGCAAAAGGGCGAAAACAACGCTCCTCTACAGATACACTTGGCCCTATCCTAGGCTCCAAGGCGTCAGTTTCACAAACTTGGACTCAGAGATGGCATGTGCTGGTTTTCCCCCGGGATAATGAGTGGCCTCTCTCTGGAGAGTCTGTCCACACACTAGCCTCGTCACTCGGGTTTCATGGCACGTCCATGTCAGACCACTAGTCTATCTCCTCCGGGAGACATACAAGTGTCACCAAGTTTTTCCTTGCAGTCAACATACCCCGATCAGTAGGGAAGCACGTCCACTTGGATAAATACCCCTTTCATGCAAAAGGGTAAAAATGAAGCGCCATCGCCGAATCGTTCAGGCGGCCTTACTCGTCGAACGTCATTCGTACAACCACCTCGCTACACATCCATCCAATTGATTCAATTCCAGATAAAGATATTTTACGGTCTTCCAAATGATTCTTGTTCATTTTTTACATGTTCTGAAATCCCCCAGTGGGTGCCTTAGTTGCGAATTTGTTTCGCCTAAGATGAAGTTATAAAAATCCTACCGAGTGGTGAGTCCGCCTCCCACTCGGGAGCTTAGCTGCAGCCCAGTGCTCGCCTAAGTTTGAAAAATCCTACCGAGTGGTGAGTCCGCCTCCCACTCGGGGGCTTAGCTGCAGCCCAGTGCTCGCCTAAGTTTGAAAAATCCTACTGAGTGGTGGGTCTGCCTCCCACTCGGGGGCTTAGCTGCAGCCCAGTGCTCGCCTAAGTTTGAAAACTCCTACCAAGTGGTGAGTCCGCCTCCCACTCGGGGGCTTAGCTACAGCCCAGTGCTCGCCTAAGTTTGAAAACTCCTACCGAGTGGTGGGTCTGCCTCCCACTCGGGGGCTTAGCTGTAGCCCAGTGCTCGCCTAAGTTTGGAAAATCCTACCGAGTGGTGGGTCTGCCTCCCACTCGGGGGCTTAGCTGCAGTCCTGTACTCACATAAGTTTGAAAAAATCCTACCGAGTGGGGAGCAATCCTCCCACTCGGAGGCTTAGCTGCAGCCCAATACTCGCCTGAGTTTTGAAAAACCTTGCCGATCGGCCGACCGGAACGTCAAGACCATTGTTGAGTGCCTTGCTGATGAGCTGATCAATGCTACTCGAGGATCACTCGATTGGCCGACCCGAACTTCAAGACCATTGCTGAGTGCCTCGCTGATGAGCTGATCAATGCTACTCAAAGATCACTCAATCGGCCGGCTAGAACGTCAAGATCATTGCTGAGTGCCTTGCTGATGAGCTGATCAATGCTACTCAAGGATCACCCGATCGGTCGACCAGAACGACAAGATCATTGCTAAGTGCCTTGCTGATGAGCTGATCAATGCTACTCAAGGATCACTCAATTGGCCGACTGGAACGTCAAGACCATCGTTGAGTGCCTTGCTGGTGAGCCGATCAATGCTTTTTGATGATCGCCCGATCTGCATCAAGCAAACAAACAACAATCCGAGAGAAGGACAAGTTCAATCAGTACCAGCTAAAAAGAGTTCTAGTTCTCTCAGACCCCCGCCGACTGCCCGCAGTCGATGGCGGTCTCGGGGACTACACCCAGTGGGTGCACTAAGTGTGCCCCCACTGAAGTAATCTCCACTCAGTATGGCCTGACCAGTCCGAGTGATAAACAACAACAAAAAGATAGGCTCTAAGACTCCCGCCGACTGCCCGCAGTCGACTGCAGTCTCGGGGACTACACCCAGTGGGTGCACTCGGCGTGCCCCCACTGGAATGGTATCCAATCGGAACGGTCCACCCGGTCCGAGTGACGGCCAAGCAACAAAAAAAAGACATGTTCCAGGCGTGAAGAAATTCCGAGCAATCAGTTACTCGATGCAGGACCAGCTCCAAATCACTCCAAAAATAAATAAATTATAAGGTGAGTTTAACGCTCCTCCACGGACCTGTTTGAGCTCGTTTCACTCGGACACCATGCAGTCTGGAATCCGTCAAGGCAACACACGGAGATAAGACCGTTGGGTGACCAGAGGAAGTTCATAAGTGCCTCTGTAGCACTCGACTCATCTTGGAATTCACCTCGACTCGACCTACTCAACCTCGACCGATTCGGGGGCTAATGACGAGGACATGTATTAGGGGTAGGGTAACAGGCCTGACCTAAAGACCCTACCCATGGACACCATACACTTTGTACTGGGCCCCTAGGCCAGATCGCCATTCAGATGTACCGCAACTTGGAAGTCACTCGGACGGCAACGACCACTCGGAGCACGGCACTCCACTCAACGAGCTCATTCCGCTCGGTCGTGTAACTCACTCGGATATGCGAAGACCAATAGGCAGCATGACGGTTTTGTAGTGGCCAGGTATTATGGCATTCATGCCCCACTTTGTAACATAGGAGGTGAGGGGGTGGCGCACTCTATATAAGCCACCCCCACCACTAGACTTGGGGGGCTGGGCTTCCACCTCTCTCTCTTTTCACCATTAGTCTCAGGACTTAGCTCAGGCATGGGGATCCGTTCCTCTCTCTCACACACACACATTGTAATCTCCGGATATATACTCAGATAAAACAAAGCCTCTCCGGAGCACGAGACATGGGGTTGTTATCTCCACCATGAGAGCCCCGAACTCGCTAAAACCACCATGTCACCCATATGCATCTCGATAGATCATGCTCCGTTACCCTATACCTTATTATTGTCGGAATCGTTCCCACGACAGATCCTGCCACGATGCTTTGCTTGCAACTGCACTAGCTGACTGCCCCACCATTCAAAATATACACGTATCCGGTTTGTAACTTGGAGTCATCCAGATCTGTGTCGAAGCTAGCATCAACGTAACCCTTTACGACGAGCTCTTCGTCACCTCCATAAACAAGAAACTTGTCCTTAGTCCTTTTCAGGTACTTCAGGATATTCTTGACCGATGTCCAGTGTTCCATGCCGGGATTACTTTGGTACCTCCCTACCAAACTTACGACAAGGTTCACATCAGGTCTGGTACACACCATGGCATACATAATAGACCCTATGGCTGAGGCATAGGGGATGAAACTCATCTTTTCTCTATCTTCTGCCGAGGTCGGGCATTGAGTCGTGCTCAATTTCACACCTTGCAATGCAGGCAAGAACCCCTTCTTGGACTGATCCATATTGAACTTCTTCAATATCTTATTAAGGTATGTGCTTTGTGAAAGACCGATGAGGCGTCTCGATCTATCTCTATAGATCTTGATGCCTAATATGTAAGCAGCTTCTCCAAGGTCCTTCATTGAAAAACACTTATTTAAGTAGGCCTTTATGCTTTCCAAAAGTTCTATATCATTTCCCATCAATAGTATGTCATCCACATATAATATGAGAAATGCTACAGAGCTCCCACTCACTTTCTTGTAAACACAGGCTTCTCCATAAGTCTGCATAAACCCAAACGCTTTGATCATTTCATCAAAGTGAATGTTCCAACTCCGAGATGCTTGCACCAGCCCATAGATGGAGCGCTGGAGCTTCCACACCTTGTCAGCATTCTTAGGATCAACAAAACCTTCCGAGTGCATCATATACAATTCTTTCTTAAGGAATACCGTTTTGACGTCCATTTGCCATATCTCATAATCATAGAATGCGGCAATTGCTGACATGATTCGGACGGACTTCAGCTTCACTACGGGTGAGAAGGTCTCATCATAGTCAACCCCTTGAACTTGTCGATAACCCTTAGCGACAAGCCGAGCTTTATAGATGGTCACGTTACCATCCGCGTCAGTCTTCTTCTTAAAGATCCATTTATTTTCTATGGCTCGCCGATCATCGAGCAAGTCTAACAAAGTCCATACTTTGTTTTAATACATGGATCCTATCTCGGATTTCATGGCTTCAAGCCATTTGTTGAAATCTGGGCCCGTCATCGCTTCTTCATAGTTCGAAGGTTCACAGTTGTCTAACAACATGATTTCCAGGACATGGTTGCCATACCATTCTGGTGTGGAACGTCTCCTTGTGGACCTACGAAGTTCAGTAACAACTTGATCTGAAGTTCCTTGATCATCATCATTAACTAACTCTCTAGTCGGTGCAGGCACCATAGAAACATCTTCCTGAGCTGCGCTACTTTTTGGTTCAAGAGGCAGCACTTCATCAAGTTCTACTTTCCTCCCACTTACTTCTGTCGAGAGAAACTCTTTCTCCAGAAAGGATCCATTCTTGGCAACAAAGATCTTTCCTTCGGATCTGAGGTAGAAGGTATACCCAATGGTTTCCTTAGGGTATCCTATGAAGATGCATTTTTCCGACTTGGGTTCGAGATTTTCAGGTTGAAGTTTCTTGACATAAGCATCGCATCCCCAAACTTTTAGAAACGACAACTTAGGTTTCTTCCCAAACCATAATTCATACAGTGTCGTCTCAACAAATTTAGATGGTGCCCTATTTAAAGTGAATGTGGATGTCTCTAAAGCATAACCCGAAAAAGACAGCGGTAAATCGATAAGAGACATCATAGATCACACCATATCCAATAGAGTGTGATTACGATGTTCGGACACTCCATTACACTGAGGTGTTTCAAGCGGCATGAGTTGTGAAACAATTCCACATTTCCTTAAGTGTGTACCAAACTCATGAGTTAAATATTCTCCTCCACGATCTGATCGTAAGAACTTTATTTTCCTGTCATGTTGATTCTCCACCTCACTCTGAAATTCCTTGAACTTTTCAAAGGTCTTAGACTTGTATTTCATTAAGTAGACATACCCATATCTACTTAAGTCATCAGTGACCGTGAGAACATAACGATAGCCACCGCGAGCCTCAACGCTCATTGGACTGCACACATCAGTATGTATTATTTCCAACAAGTTGGTTGCTTGCTCATTGTTCCGGAGAATGGAGTCTTGGTCATCTTGCCCATGAGGCATGGTTCGCACATGTCAAATGATTCATAATCAAGAGACTCCAAAACTACATATGCATGGAGTTTCTTCATGCATTTGACACCAATTTGACCAAGGTGGCAGTGCCACAAGTATGTGGGACTATCATTATTAACCTTACATCTTTTGGTATTCACACTAAGAATATGTGTAACATCACGTTTGACATTCAATAAGAATAAACCATTGACCAGCGGGGCATGACCATAAAACATATCTCTCATATAAATAGAACAACCATTATTCCCGGATTTAAATGAGTAGCCATCTCGCATTAAACGAGATCCAAATACAACGTTCATGCTCAAAGCTGGCACTAAATAACAATTATTGAGGTTTAAAACTAATCCCGTAGGTAAATGTAGAGGTAGGCGTGCCGACAACGATCACATCAACCTTGGAACCATTCCCGACGCGCATCGTCACCTTGTCCTTCGCCAGTCTCCGCTTATTCCGCAGCTCCTATTTTGAGTTACAAATATGAGCAACCGCACCGGTATCAAATACCCAGGAGCTACTACGAATACTGGTAAGGTACACATCAATAACATGTATATCACATATACCTTTGGTGTTGCCGGCCTTCTTATCCGCTAAGTATTTGGGGCAGTTCCGCTTCTATTGACCATTTCCCTTGCAATAAAAGCACTGAGTCTTGGGCTTGGGTCCATTGTTTGGCTTCTTCCCGGCAACTGATTTACCGAGCGCGGCAACCCCATTGCCGTCCTTCTTGAAGTTCTTTTTACCCTTGCCTTTCTTGAAACTAGTGGTCTTATTCACCATCAACACTTGATGTTCCTTTTTGATTTCCACCTCCGCTGATTTCAGCATTGAATATAACTCAGGAATGGACTTCTCCATCCTTTGCATATTGTAGTTCATCACAAAGCTCTTGTATCTAGGTGGGAGCGACTGGAGGATCCTGTCAATGACCGAGTCATCTTGAAGATTAACTCCCAGCTGAGACAAACGGTTGTGCAACCCGGACATAGTGAGTATATGCTCACTGACAGAACTGTTTTCCTCCATCTTACAACTGTAGAACTTGTCGGAGACTTCATATCTCTCGACCCAGGCATGAGCTTGGAAAACCATTTTCACCTCTTGAAACATCCCATATGCTCCGTGCTGCTCAAAACGCTTTTGTAGCCCCGATTCTAAGCTGTAAAGCATGCCGCACTGAACTAGGGAGTAATCATCACTACGCGACTGCCAGGCATTCATAACGTCTTGAGTTGCTGGGAAAATGGGTGCGTCACCTAGCAGTGCTTCAAGGACATATGCTTTCTTTGGCAACTATGAGGATGATCCTCAAGTTTTGGACCCAGTCCGTATAGTTGCTACCATCATCTTTTAGCTTGGTTTTCTCTAGGAAGGCGTTGAAGTTGAGGGCAACATTAGCGTGGGCCATTTGATCTACAATACATATTGTAAAGATATTTTAGACTATGTTCATGATAATTAAGTTCATCTAATCAAATTATTTAATGAACTCCCACTTAGATAGACATCCCTCTAGTCATCTAAGTGATACATGATCCGAGTCAACTGGGCCGTGTCCGGTCATCACGTGAGACGGACTAGTCATCATTGGTGAACATATTCATGTTGATCATATCTACTATACGACTCATGTTCGACCTTTCGATCTCTTGTGTTCCGAGGCCATAGGCTCGTCAAGTCAACCTAAGTGTTTTTGCATGTGTAAATCTGGCTTACACCCGTTGTATGCGAACGTTAGAATCTATCACACCCGATCATCACGTGGTGCTTCGAAACAACGAACTTTTGCAACAGTGCACAGTTAGGGGGAACACTTTCTTGAATTTTTAATGAGGGATCATCTTATTTATGCTACCGTCGTTCTAAGAAAATAAGATGTAAACATGACAAACATCACATGCAAATCATAAAGTGACATGATATGGCCAATATCATCTTGCGCCTTTGATCTCCACTTTGAGACGCGGCATGATCACCTTCGTCACCGACATGACACCATGATCTCCATTATCATGATCTCCATCATCGTGTCTTCATGAAGTTGTCTCGTCAACTATTACTTCTACTGCTATGGCTAACGGTTAGCAATAAAATAAAGTAATTACATGGCGTTTTCAATGGCATGCATGTCATACAATAAATTAAGACAACTCCTATGGCTCCTGCCAGTTGTCATACTCATCGACATGCAAGTCGTGATTCCTATTACAAGAACATGGCCAATCTCATACATCACATATATCATTAATCACATTCTTTTGGCCATATCACATCACATAGCATACCCTGCAAAACAAGCTATACGTCCTCTAATTGTTATTGCATGTTTTACGTGGCTGCTATGGGTTTCTAGCAAGAACGTTTCTTACCTATGCAAAGGCCACATCTGTGATATGCCAATTGCTATTTACCCTTCATAAGGACCCTTTTCATCGAATCTGATCCGACTAAATTGGGAGAGACAGACACCCACTAGCCACCTTATGCAACAAGTGCATGTCAGTCAGTGGAACCTATCTCATGTAAGCGTATGTGTAAGGTCGGTCCGAGCCGCTTCATCCCACAATACCGCCGAAACAAGATAGGACTAGTAACGGTAAGCAAATTAAGACCAACGCCCACAACTACTTGTGTTCTACTCGTGCATAGAATCTACGCATAGACCTAGCTCATGATGCCACTGTTGGGGAACATAGCAATAATTCAAAATTTTCCTACGTATCACCAAGATCAATCTAGGAGATTCTAGAGACAAGAGAGAGAGAGAGAGGATGTGCATCTTCATACCTTTGAAGATCGCTAAGCGGAAGCGTTACTAGAACACGGATGATGGAGTCGTACTCGCGGCGATTCAAATCGCGGAAGATCCGATCTAACGCCGAACGGATGGCGCCTCTGCATTCAACACACGTACATCACGGGGACGTCTCCTACTTCTTGATCTAGAAAGGGGAGAGGAGAAGTTGAGGGAGAGCTCCGGCAGCACGACGGCGTGGTGGTGGAGCTTGCAGTTCTCCGGCAGGGCTTCGCCAAGCACTACGGAGGAGGAGGAGGAGGTATTGGAGAGGGGGAGGGCTGCGCCAGGGGAAGGGTGTGACAGCCCTCCCACCTCCCCTCTATTTATAGGGGCAAGGGAGATGGGGGCCGGCCCCCTCCACATGGATCTAGAGGGGGGCGGCGGCCAAGGAGGGAAGGCTTGCCCTCCAAGCCAAGGGGGGCGCCGCCTTTAGGGTTTCCCCCCAACCCTAGGAGCATGGGCCCTAGGGGTTTTGGCTCCCAGCCCACCCAGGGGCTGGTTCCCCTCCATATCATCCCATAGGGCCCTCCGGGGCAGGTGGACCCTCCCGGTGGACCCCTGGAACCCTTTCGGTGGTCCCGGTACAATACCAATAAACCCCCGAACACTTCCGATGACTGAATAAGGACTTTCCATATATAAATCTTTATCTCCGGACCATTCCGGAACTCCTCGTGACGTCCAGGATCTCATCCGAGACTCCTAACAACATTCGGTAACCACATACTAATTCCCATAACAACTCTAGCGTCACCGAACCTTAAGTGTGTAGACCCTACGGGTTCGGGAATCATGCAGACATGACCGAGACATCTCTCCGGCCAATAACCGACAGCGGGATCTGGATACCGATGTTGGTTCCCACATGTTCCATGATGATCTCATCGGATGAACCACGATGTCGGGGATTCAATCAATCACTATACAATTCCCTTTGTCAATCGGTATGTTACTTGCCCGAGATTCGATCGATGGTATCCCAATACCTCGTTCAATCTCGTTACCGGCAACTCTGTTTACTCGTCCTGTAATGCATGATACCGTGACCAACCCCTTAGTCACATTGAGCTCATTATGATGATGCATTACTGAGTGGGCCCAGAGATACCTCTCCGTCGTACGGAGTGAAAATCCCAGTCTCGATTCATGCCAACCCAACAGACACTTTTGGAGATACCTGTAGTGTACCTTTATAGCCACCCAGTTACGTTGTGACGTTTGGTACACCCAAAGCATTCCTACGGTATCCTGGAGTTGCACAATCTCATGGTAAAAGGAAATGATACTTGACATTAGAAAAGCTCTTAGCAAACGAACTACACGATTTTTTGCTATGCTTAGGATTGGGTCTTGTCCATCACATCATTCTCCTAATGATGTGATCCCGTCATCAATGACATCTAATGTCCATGGTCAGGAAACCATAACCATCTATTGATCAATGAGCTAGTCAACTAGAGGCTCACTAGGGACATGTTGTGGTCTATGTGTTCACACATGTATTACGGTTTCCGGTCAATACAATTATAGCATGAAGAACATACAATTATCATGAACAAGGAAATATAATAATAACCATTTTATTATTTCATCAAGGGCATATTTCCAACAGAAAGTTGGCATGTGGTATTATTATAGTTCAGGTAGACCGCCTGTGAAATTTCATTCCATTTGGAGGTCGTTTGATGCCCCAACGGTTAACCGCATTAACCGTCGGACCGCTTTCTCTTTGCAGCCCAACACCAACTTCACAACAGCCCGCTAGCCCATCTACCCCCCCCCCATGCTCTTCATCGTTGGATCACAATAGTGTGGGCGAAAACCACACCTCATTTGAACTCTCCTAGCTCCCAGAATCTATATAAACCCCCTCTCCCCCGAAATCTCGGGCAAACCCTAGATCAAGCCTCCGCCTCGTCGCCGGACACAACCACACCCACCACCGGACATGTCCGTACCGCCCCTCGCCCAATCGCCCACCACCACGTCGCCCCTGCCAGCGCCTCGCCGTCGCGGCCCGCCACGGCCCGGGTTGGGCCCTCCCGAGCCCATCCGCCACCCGCGCCCCGCTTTGCCCCTCCGCCGCTCGTTCCTTCGACCCCGCCGCCATCATGCCTCCACTGCCGCCGCTCAGCCCCTGCCTGCGCGACCTCGCCGGCGACCAACTCTGGTGATCGAGCGCCCCCCTCCTCGTGCATCCTGCCGCCGCCGCGGTTGGGATCCGCCGCCGTCGGGCCCTCCGCTGCCCGGATCCGGCTCGCCGCTGCCCGGCTTCGCCGGGTCGCGCCATCGTCGTCCCGTCCTCGCCGTGGATGCCCCGTCTCTGCCACCGCCTAGCCGGTCGTTGCCGCCGACCTGGTCAGGGGTCGAGCAGAGGAGCCGCTCGACCCCGGCTTCCCGCTCGTGTCGCCGTCGTGGGCTGCTCCGACGCCCACAACCCAACCTCCCCGCAGCCCAGATCCGCAAGGCCTGCCCGCCTCGGCCCGCCTCTCCTTCGACCTGGGCCAAATCTGATGTGTGCATCTTTACCATGTCATAACTCCGTGCATATTGCTCAGTTTTGCGCATATGATATGTCAAAATGTTCATCTCATAGTGCTCTATATGATGGTCTAGTTTGCATTCATGTTACTATTCATCTTGATGCCTTAATCATCATTGCAAAACTGCTAAATGATATAAACTGCTGAAAACTGCTGCATGTTAACTTCTTTTAGGTGTCTTGTGAGTGTTATAACTTTGTACCTGTTGATCCTATGATGATGATCTTGATATGCAAATGTTCTGCTCTTAATGCTCTACATGTTGGTGTGCTTTGAATTCATGTTAGGGTGCATCTTGACATGGTAATCTCTGTTGCAAAAGTGCATGTTGCTGTTAACTGCTGAAAACTGTTATAACTTGCCCTTTTGTCATTTCTATATATTTTTGTGTGATGTTCTTTTGAGTATAATGTCTACATGTTTTAGAAGCATAATCATGCTATCTTTATAGTGGTGTAATCCATGTATTTTTATATGCCCTATAGTGAGTGCGTCAAGCTCGTGAAGTGGGCTACTCGCTGTTAATATTCTGTCAATGTTGAATCGGTCATATCATGTTGCCTTGTTTGCTTGATGCTACCAAATAATACATGCATAATGTGGAGATGCTTAGTTGATATATTTTGTTTTCCATGTTATTCTCTATCATTCCATGTCTTTTGATGACTCATATATGTCATGTAGCATATGTTTTCATTGCCATGAACATGCCTATATGATGTTCTGGTTTTTCTGTTAACTTCATGATGCCATGTTGTGAGCTTGATATTAGTTAATATATACATCTTCTAGAGATGCTCCAATTACATGATTTGAATTATGCTATGAGTGATTTGTCCACATGCAAAGTGTGACAATTTTAGATATCATATGCCTCTGTTCTATGCTTACAAACATGCTACAATAATGTTGCTGTTTTACACTTGCTGAAACTGTTTCAACATTCAATCTTGTCTTGTTGGTTCCCACTAATCCATGAGCCATATGCATATGATGACGTGTTATTATTTTCTCTTTGTTATGTGTATTTTGATTCCATGCCCTTGGTTGATATGTATAGTTTCTGTAGCATCTTTGTTTCATGCCTCCAACATGCCAACATATTAACTCTGCTCATATATATGTCCCTGTGTTATAAAGTTGCATTTTACATTGATCATCTTGGTTTAATCTTGATGCATATGAACCTGAACCTTAATGATACTTGAAGTATGTTATTTGCACATGAAGTGCATGTCAATTTTGTGCTCGTATGATTCCGTTAGCATGTTGTTTTGATGGTTGCAAAGTGGCTACTTGCTGTTTTGAGCAGATTGTTGTTATAACTTGTTTGGAGTGTGTTGCACCGTTGCTCCATTTTGAGCATGCTCTATATGAAATTTGCTTGATTTTGCATTTGGTTCCATATTATCTTGTTGCATCCTTGTTTTGAGGTGTGTTCTTGATGTTTGAATGCATTTTGCATCAATGCCATGTTTAAGTTGTTTTGCTCATATCTTTTAGGACGTAGCTCCGAATTAAATGAATTTTATATGTAACTTCACTAGAATCTCGTGTAGATCATCTTGATGCATCTTAACTTGTTGTTTAAAAACTTAAACATAATATGTTATTCAGTTCTGAACCAATTTCGAAATTTGCATATGAGGACTTGCTGGAATTGTTATATGTTGTTTCCGGTCTCATTTAAACTTGCTTGGATGAGTTATTCATGTATGAATCATCCCTTGCCCTGAGTAGCTTCATGTAGCCTTGTCATGCATCATACTTAGTTGTGCATCATGCCTTGTTTATTTGTTGTGTGTTTACCTTGTTGTTTGCTTCTTTTAGGTTGTGCTCCTTCTCGATAGTTTCTGATTCGTTGCGATCGTGAGGATTCGTTCGACTTCGCTTGGTTCATCTTCGCCCGTTCGTCTTTTTCATGGACTCATTCTTCTTCCTAGCGGGATTTCAGGCAAGATGACCATTACCCTGGATCTCACTACTATCATTGCTATGCTAGTTGTCTCGATGCTATCGCTATGTCACGCTTCCTACCACTTGTTTATCAAGCCTCCCAAATTGCCATGACAGCCTCTAACCTTTTTCACCCTTCCTAGCAAACCGTTGTTTAGCTATGTTACCGCTTTGCTCAGCCCCTCTTATAGCGTTGCTAGTTGCATGTTGTTCCATGTTGAAACATGGATATCATGGATACTTTTGGGATATCACAGTATCTCTTATTTTAATTAATGCATCTATATACTTGGCAAAGGGTGGAAGGCTCGGCCTTATGCGTGGTGTTTTGTTCCACCCTTGCCGCCCTAGTTTCCATCATACCGGTGTTATGTTCCTTGATTTTGCGTCCCTAACACGGTGAGGGGTATGGGACCCTCTTAACAGTTTGCTATGAATAAAACTCTTCCAGCAAGGCCCAACATTGGTTTTTCCATTTTCCTAATAACAACTTAAACTTAAATAGGGGATTTTCGCCGCCCCCCTAGTATTCTTAATCAACCCCCCTGATGAGGACATCAATACCATTGTTACACCCACAGCCCCTGCTGCTATAAATACTGGACCAATTACTAGAGCTCGCGCACGCCAATTAAATTACCAGGTACTTTGGTTTCTTCATAATGATTCTAACGTCCATGAGAATATGCTGCTGCCTAAATTGGATACATTATTTTGCTTACAAATGAAGGACCTAGCTTGGAGAAGGATGAACATTGGAGCAATAACAAGCATGGAGATAATGGCATGCGCAAGGGAAACAAGAACGAAGTTACAAGTGATGATTTCAGGACGTTGAAGCCACCATAATGAGTCCATGAATCCTTGGATGTAATATACAAGATGCTACTTCATAACTTCCATCCAGAGTCTATTCTAGGTGCCACGTCACCTTATTATTGGGCCAGGCCCATGTAATTTCGAAATAGTTGAGTATAGGCTGTTTTTAGAGTCCGTATGTGTGGGGAAACAAGAGATGGGGTTGGTTTCGGACCCCTTCCCCAAGGGCCACAAAATTCCCCCCTCTTCCTCCATATATACAGCCCTTAGGGCGCCGTTTAGACTTTGAGTTTTGTTTAGATTAAAAGTTCTCCAAAGCTGCAACTTTGCGTACTTCGTTTGTGTTCAACGACCACACAAAGGCGTCATAGAACCCCACCTTCATTAATAAAGCTTTCCTCTTATATTCACAATATCCAGATTGCAATCTCAGTTTCTTGCTTGTTCTGCATTTGCTCACAGGAAAACAAACCCTTGTGGTCAGGTTGATTGTGCTCCGGCGTGGTCAATAACTCCTTGGAAGTTGGTTTAGCGATTGCTAAGGCACGACGTCTCGCATGTTCGTAGTCGGATCGTCAAGGTCGACTCCCACAGAAAACGATAGCCACCTTCTCATCGAAACATCTGGACACCTTTTTCTCTATCAAGTGGTATTAGATTTCCAGGTTGCTCGGTGAGATTTTACAGTTTTTCATAGTTAGATCGAGTATGTTCTTCTTACCTACAGTCCATGAAAAAGCCAAAAAAATTAGGGTTAGTTCACCATATCCGAACCAATCTGAGCCTTTGCATAATCTTTTGTGGTTTTTGCTTTGTTGAATTTGCGGTTGCATCGTCGTGTCTAGTTGTTGGTCTTAGCATCTAGTCCTTTAGAGTTTCAAGTTCTGTGACAGTTTGTCATGCCGCCGCCGCACCATCTTCATCGCTGCTGCCATATACCACCATCGCTGCCATATCTTACCACCACTCCCATATACCACCACCACTGCCATATACCACCTACGCTGCCATATCCTACCATCGTTGCCATATACCACCATTGTTTCCATATCCTACAATCGCTGCCATATACCACCACCGCTGCCATATACCACCATATATCCACCCCAAATCCGAGTTCTTTTCATATTAGGTTTGTTTTCGAGATCCATCTACTTTCCGATTCGTGTTTCCTTGCCTGAGTAGGTTTTAAAAAAAAGTCCGGAAACCACCCTCCGTTTAGGCCCAAAATTTTCCGAAAACGCACTTATCAAAAAAAATCTGGCTATCCTATTTTTAGGTGTTTCTGAGTGTTTTGAGATAGGTGCCATCATAGAAAGTTTTTTCGAGCCGTTTCCAGATTTTGGTCCGAGCAGTCAAAAAAATTGGTCGCAAAAAGTTTGTGTCTATCCTGTTACCTTGACTTGAGAAGAGTTTTGAGACACTCGCCATTATAGTGAATTTTTGCCAAAAAAAGAGGAGCGCAAAAAAAGGAGCGAAAAAAATCAGAGCTACATGCAACCACCAGCACCAGGTTGTCCACAGGCATATAATCGCAATGGTAGGCCTGCACTACCACCTCAGTTACGAGATTATGACCATATTCCTAAGCTGAAATCGAATATTCCACCGTTTGAGGGTAGATACATTCCTGATGTATATCTTACTTGGGAGTTAGAAACCAAACAACGTTTCACATGCTTACAATATCCTGAGGAGAGACCTCTTGCTGCTGCTATTTGTGAATTCACTAGTTTTGCTTCTGTTTGGTGGTCTGAACATTGTAGATTATATCCTATTCCAACTAGTTGGGCTGCTTTGAAAACTGCTATGCGTACTCGTTGGGTTCCACCATATTATCAACGTGAATTGCTTCAAAAATTGCAGCGTTTAAGACAAGGAAAAAATTATGTAGAAGAATATTATCAGGAATTACAAACTGGCATGATTAGATGTGGTATTGTTGAGGATAATGAAGCTATGCTTGCACGTTTTATGGGTGGATTAAATAAAGAGATTCAAACCATTCTAGAGTATAAGGAGTATAATAATATCACTCGTTTATTCCATCTTGCTTGTAAAGCTGAACGTGAAGTGCAGGATCGACAGGCATTGGCACGAACTAATTTTTCTGCAGGTCCATCTTCATCATGGACACCACGTACATCCTCTACTCCCACACGTCCTACTACAGCACCACTGACTTCAGCCACCAATTCCAACCGAGATACAAGAAAATAGGCACCACCACCACCATCTGCCAGGAGTACACCTTCCGGTCCCATACAGAGCTCTTCTTCATCCATGGCATCAACAGGGTAAACACATGATATTATTTGTCATGGTTGCAAGGGTGGAGGTCATTATGCGAGAGAATTCCCATCTAAGCGTGTGATGATTGCTACTGAGGATGGTGGGTATGAGTGCGCTAGTGACTATGATGAGGAGACTTTGGCTCTTATTACAAGTGAAGAACACGGTGGAGATGGTTCTGATCATGAGACGCAATACATGGCTCCTAAAGATGCTGACAGGTATGAATGTTTAGTTGCTCAACGTGTTTTGAGTGTGCAGGTCACACAAGTTGAGCAAAATCAGAGGCATAATTTGTTCCATACAAAGGGAGTCGTGAAGGAACGTTCTGTTCGCGTCATCATTGATGGAGGGAGTTGCAACAACTTGGCTAGCATGGAGATGGTGGAGAAGCTATCTCTCACCACAAGACCACATCCACATCCTTACTATATCCAATGGTTCAATAACAGCGGCAAGGTTAAGGTAACGTGTGCTACTCGTGTGCATTTTAGTATCTCTACATATGCTGACTATGTTGATTGTGATGTGGTACCCATGCAAGCATGTTCCTTATTACTTGGTAGACCATGGAAATTTGATAAAAAATTTGTACACCATGGTAGAAACAATCAGTATACTCTTGTTCATAAGGATAAAAATAGTACTTTGCTTCCTATGACTCCTGATTCCATTTTGAAAGATGATATTAATAGAGCTAATAAAGCAAAACAGGAGAAAAATAAGAGTGAAAATCAGATTGGGACAACAGAATTTGAGCAACAAATGAAGCCTAATAATAAACCATCTAGTGTTGCTTCTGAAATTAAATTGAAAAGTGCATGTTTACTTGCCACCAAATCTGATATTGATGATCTAGATTGTAGCAAATCTGTTTGCTATGCTTTTGTGTGCAAAGAGGCATTATTTTCATTCGAGGACGTGCCTTCCTCTTTGCCTCCTGCTGTCACTAACATTTTGCAGGAGTTCGCTGACGTCTTTCCACAAGACGTGCCACCAGGATTACCACCTATTTGAGGGATTGAGCATCAAATTGACTTAATTCCCGGTGCATCATTACCCAACCGTGCACCATACCGTACCAATCCAGAGGAAACGAAGGAGATTATGCGTCAAGTATAGGAGCTACTCGACAAAGGTTATATACGAGAATCCCTTAGTCCTTGTGTTGTTCCTATCATTTTAGTGCCGAAAAAGGATGGTACGTCGCATATGTGTGTTGATTGTAGAGGCATCAATAATATTACTATTCGTTATCGTCATCCTATTCCTAGGCTAGATGATATGCTTGATGAATTGAGTGGCTCTACAATATTCTCCAAAGTTGATTTCCATAGTGGATACCATCAAATTCGTACGAAATTGGGAGATGAATGGAAAAACAACATTTAAAACTAAGTTTGGATTGTATGAGTGGTTAGTCATGCCTTTTGGGTTAACTAATGCACCTAGTACCTTCATGAGATTAATGAACGAAGTTTTACGTGCTTTCGTTGGATGATGTGTGGTAGTTTATTTTGATGATATACTGATTTATAGCAGATCTTTGAAGGGAGATTTGGAACATTTGCGTGCTCTTTTTATTGCTTTACGAGACGCACATTTTTTCGGCAACCTCGGAAAGTGCACCTTTTGCACAGACCGAGTATCTTTTCTTGGCTATGTTGTTACTCCACAGGGAATTGAAGTTGATAAAGCCAAGATTGAAGCTATTGAGAGTTGGCCGCAGCCCAAAACGGTCACACAAGTGAGGAGTTTTCTTGGCCTCGCTGGTTTCTATAGGCATTTTGTGAGAGATTTCAGCACCATTGTTGCACCTCTCAATGAGCTTACAAAGAAGGATGTGCCTTTTGTTTGGGGCACCGCACAGGAAAAAGCCTTCAAGGTATTGAAAGATAAGTTGAAACATGCTCCTTTACTCCAACTTCCTGATTTTAATAAGACTTTTGAGCTTGAATGTGATGCTAGTGGAATTGGATTAGGAGGTGTGTTATTACAAGATGGCAAACCTATTGCATACTTTTCTGAAAAATTGAGTGGGCCTAGTCTGAATTATTCTACTTATGATAAAGAATTATATGCTCTTGTTTGGACTTTAGAAACATGGCAACATTATTTATGGCCCAAAGAATTTGTTATACATTCTGATCATAAATCTTTGAAACATATTAAAAGTCAAGCTAAACTAAATCGTAGACATGCTAAATGGGTTGAATTCATTGAGACTTTCCCTTATGTCATTAAACACAAGAAGGGTAAAGAAAATGTTATTGCTGATGCTTTGTCTCGTCGCTATACTATGCTTTCACAACTTGACTTAAAAATATTTGGTTTGGAGACCATCAAAGATCAATATGTGCATGATGCTAATTTTAAAGATGTAATGCAGAATTGTAAAGAAGGAAGAACATGGAACAAGTTCATCGTTAATGATGGATTTGTGTTTCGTGCTAACAGGCTATGCATTCCAGCTAGCTCCGTTCGTCTTTTGTTGTTGTAGGAGGCGCATGGAGGAGGATTAATGGGACACTTTGGCATGAAGAAGACGGAGGACATACTTGCTACACATTTATTTTAGCCAAAGATGAGACGGGGTGTTGAGCATTTTGTTGCTCGCTGCACTACATGTCAAAAAACTAAGTCACGACTCAATCCTTATGGTTTATATATGCCTTTGTCTGTACCTAGTGTTCCTTGGGAGGATATATCTATGGACTTTGTTTTAGGTTTACCTCGAACAAAGAAGGGGGGGATAGCATATTTGTGGTCGTGGATAGATTCTCGAAAATGGCACACTTTATACCATGTCATAAAAGCGATGATGTTGTTAATGTTGCTAATTTGTTCTTTCGTGAAATTATTTGCTTGCATGGTGTGTCAAATACTATTGTTTCCGATCATGATACTAAATTTCTTAGCCACTTTTGGAGATGTTTATGGGCTAAGTTGGGGACTAAACTGCTTTTTAGTACTACTTGTCACCCCCAAACTGATGGACAAACGGAAGTGGTCAATAGAACATTATCTACTATGCTTAGGGCTATTTTGAAGAATAATAAGAAAATGTGGGGAAAATGCTTGCCTCATATTGAATTTGCTTATAATCGTTCATTGCATTCTACTACTAAGATGTGCCCTTTTGAAATTGTGTATGGTTTCCTACCTCGTGACCTATTGATTTGTTGCCTCTTCCATCTTCGGAGAAGGTTAATTTTGATGCTAAACAACATGCTAAATTGATTTTACAAATGCATGAGTTAACTAAGGAAAACATTGAGCGTATGAATGCTAAATACAAACTTGCTGGAGATAAGGATAGAAAACATGTTGTATTTGCACCTAGAGATCTTGTTTAGTTTCATTTGCGCAAGGATAGATTTCCTGATTTGCGCAAATCAAAGCTAATGCCATGTGCTAATGGTCCTTTTAAGGTGTTAGAGAAAATAAATGATAATGCATATAAACTTGAGCTGCCCGCACATTTTGGGGTTAATCCCACTTTTAACATTGCAGATTTGAAGCCTTATTTGGGTGAGGAAGATGAGCTTCCGTCGAGGACGACTTCATTTCAAGAAGGGGAGGATGATGATGACATCAATACCATTGTTACACCCATAGCCCCTACTGCTATAAATACTGGACCAATTACTAGAGCCTGCGCACGCCAATTAAATTACCAGGTACTTTTGTTTCTTCGTAATGATTCTAATGTTCAGGAGAATATGATGCTGCCTAAATTGGATACATTTGTTTTGCTTACAAATGAAGGACCTAGCTTGGGGAAGGATGAACATTGGAGCAAGAACAAGCATGGAGATAATGGCATGCGCAAGGGAAACAAGGACGGAGTTACAAGTGATGATTTCAGGACGTTGAAGCCACCATAATGAGTCCATGAAGCCTTGGACGAAATATACAAGATGCTACTTCATAACTTCCGTCTCGAGGCTATTCTAGGTGTCGCGTCACATTATTATTGGGCCAAGCCCATGTAATTTCGAAATACTTGAGTATAGGCTGTTTTTAGAGTCCGTATGTGTGGGGAAACAAGAGATAGGGTTGGTTTCGGACCCCTTCCCCAAGGGCCACGAAATTCCCCCATCTTCCTCCATATATGCAGCCCTTAGGGCGCCGTTTAGACTTTGGGTTTTGTTTAGATTAAAAGTTCGCCATAGCTGCAACTTCGTGTACTTCATTTGTGTTCAACGACCAGACAAAGGTGTCACAGAACCCCACCTTCATTAATAAAGCTTTCCTCTTATATTCGCAATATCCAGATTGCAATCTCAGTTTCTTGCTTGTTCTTCGTTTGCTCGCAGGAAAACAGACCCTCGTGGTCAGGTTGATCGTGCTCCGGCGTGGTCAATAACCCCTCGGAAGTTGGTTTAGCGATTACTAAGGTGCGATGTCTCGCACGTTTCTAGTCGGATCGTCAAGGTCGACTCCCACAGAAAACGATAGCCACCTACTCATCGAAACATCGGGACACCTTTGCCTCTATCACCCCCGGGCCAGTGCTCCTCCGAGTGTTTGTCCAAAACAGAGCCACTTGCGATACCACCCCTTCACCTGGGGTTTTCGGTTGACGTATGTAGTGTTCATCCGACCGTGGCCAGAGACGAGATACGCACGGCTACTATCAGGGTGTCAGCACATCGGGAAGTCTTGCTGGTTTTATTTTACCATTGTCGAAATGTCTTGTGCACCGGGACCCCGAGTCTGATCGGATGTCTCGAGATGGAGGATTGTCTCCGCGGATCGTGAGCTCATAATGGGCTAAGTTGGGACACCCTTGCAGGGTTTAAACTTTCGAGAGCCATGCCCGCGGTTATGCGGCAGATGGGAATTTGTTAATATCCGGTTGTAGAGAACTTGACACCAGGCTCGAATTAAAATACCCAACCGTGTGTGTAACCGTGATGGAATCTTTTCGAGTGGTCGAGAAGAGAACACGGTGGGGTTATGTTTGAACGTAAGTAGTTTAGAATCACTTCTTGATCATTACTAGTTTGCGACTGTTTGCGTAGATTCTCATCATATTCTTGTACTCGTAAGTTAGCCACCATACATTGCTTAGTCGCTGCTGCAACCTCACCACTTATCCATTCCATACCCATTAAGCTTTGCTAGTCTTGAGACCCATGGTAATGGGATTGTTGAGTCATCGTGGCTCACAGATTACTACAACAACAGTTGCAGGTATAGGTAATGCGATGATCATGACGTGAGAGCGATGCTTGCTTGTTTTGAGTTCTTCTTCTGCTTCCTGGTTCAGGGGATATGTTCCTGGTCGGCATCCTGGGCTAGCAGGGTGGATGTCGTTTGAGTTTTTGTTTGTATTTCATCCGTAGTCGGATGATGCTCTGATGTATGATGGTGTTGTATTCATGCGGCATTGTATGCCTTTTGTATGTATCCCCAACTATTATGTAATGGTACGATGTAATGATATCCACCTTGCAAAAGCATCTCCAATATGCGTTTGTATCCTTGGTGGGACCTTCGAGTTCTTTTAGGATAGGGTCACATATTGGGCGTGACAAGTGTTTTCTGCTGCAGATTTCAGTCTGATCCCCCCCTTCCCCGATCCAACGGTAGGCTGCGTGCCAGTTACTGCGTGACTGGCCAGAGGCCAGTCACCGGATCCCTATCCGTCGAAGAGCGCTTCCTTGCCCATCGCGTGTTCCCGGGAGGAGATGGCCTCGGTGTGCACGCTGCTCAGATGCGCGAACACCTCTTTCCCTTGCAATTACCTGGGACTGCATTCAATCTGCAAGCGAACACCAACCCAATTTCAAGCCATCATGGGTCAACTCGCAGGATGCCTGCCCAATTGGAAGGCGACCATGTTACCGAAGAGTGGAAGGTTACTACTGACTACGCCAGTCATCTGCGCAATCCCAATTGATGCAATGTTAGTAATGGAATTGCCATCCAAAATGCTGAGGCGATGATCAAAATATGTCGTGGATTTTTGTGGGCGACAAGGATGATGCCAATGGAGGAAGTTGCGATGTGGCATGGGACATGTTATGCCAGCCAAAGTCGGTAGGGGGTTTGGCCATACCTAACTTACGTTAGCTAAACACCGCAATTTAGGTCCTAACAAGAGAAATAGATAATCCATCTCTTATTTTTCAATCCCCTTGTTGAAAATAAGTCGTTCCTTTTCCAGGCCGCATCCCTCTCCAAAAACCGTTGTGGCCACTGCTCCTCGTCAACGACTCCCCTCCTCCACTTGCCGCTCTACCAACAGAAGGGGGTGGGGACCCCAAATCTACATTGCAGCATTGTACTTAGGCCCCTTAGAGTTAGAAGTTCACACCCTGATGGTAGTGCTATGGTGGTGATGGTGGCGCTGTGCAGATGAAGAAAAAGGTTTCCATGAATCCTCGTCCACCTCGGTAGCAACGATCTCGTCAGTGGACTAGGGGAGGGCGGCGGAGGCAGGGAAAGGGCTCGTGTGGTCAGTACTCTTCTAGAGTGGTGGGTCTGGTCGTGTATTCGTGTTATATAGGTGGTCTTCGAATGTATCTTTCGTACGAGTGGACGGCTGCATCATGTCTTGGCCCTCTAGCTCCTCCTCTAACCGGCAATATTCGACCAGTTTGAGCATTGTCAAGGAGGTTACGAGGTTATGTCTCCTCGTATCTATTTGGCTAGATCTGGGGTGGTCATCCAACCATGTTAATTGCCTTCTTCTCTAGGGCGACAGTTTATTTCCCAGATTGTAGTTGTCAACATCTTCACGCTCCGACAGGCAACTTCCAGTCCGTTGCGTCAACAACGTTTCACTAACTCTCATGGTGTTTGGAATGTCTAGAGGGGTATCGAGCTTCCCTCATGGCAAGTGCAGAAGGAAGATTGCGTGCAATTTTTCATTTATGTAAAGATGTCCTTGCAAAGGTTGGTCGACTTTAATATAAGGCCTTTGGCCTTTTCGCGCAAAAAATTATTACATCGCTGAACCATTTTTGTGCCGCTATCACACCCCTTCAGCTGAGGATGATAGTCAGTTTCACCACTCGACTATCTGTATGCAGTTCTGTACACAGTGAGATCCTAATCCTTACATCATCATCATCATTTCCAATCAATAAACAGCTATGATCCTAGCGTCCTACATCATGTCAGTTGGGGTATCTACAGCACAGCACTCATCACAAGGCAACCAGTGGTGTTGCGGCTCTGCTGTCAAAGCTCGGGAGGTTGTCGCCGAAGAGCGACCCCATCCCAAAAATCTTATCAATCCCAAGATCACTCGAGATCCTATCGTAGAGCTGCAAAATACATTCCAAGAAAGAAACATCGTTAAGTCATTCACTCACTAAGCACCAGCACTGAAGATGTGTAGAGTGAAGTTGTAGTAGTGGCAAATTCAGTTAGCGCTCTTGTGTACCTGTCTGTACACTGCAGTGTCACCATGGGACTTCCTAAGCTCCACAACATGCAGAGAGGGGCCAAGCTCAAACACCTGGGACAAGAAAAATAACAGCAACACAGCTGTTAGCAGTTGATACCCATTGGTTACCCTTCCCACGCGTTTCACCGAAGAAAGGTTCAGCTCGCTGAATTATACCTCGGCACAGACTAAGAATGGTGTGGGGTTGTTCGGTCCATTGCAATTGCCCGTTATTTTGAGCTGAAATATAACATGGTACATCATTTTCAGTTCCTTCAGAACTTGTACTCAATCATGTGATGCTGAAAAACCTTTACAATGAGAAGCTTCTGCTCACCTTGCTATGCGCTCTCTGAACATGGAACCCTGACTGCGTCGCGGACACTTCAATCTTGTCGAACAAATCCTTCGGTGGATGTGCTGATGTGAACCTGATCTTTCTCTGGGACACTCCCTGCAACAAATTCAGCTGGATCAGATGAGTTGTTGTATAAGACCGCAGTGGCAGCATTCAGTGATCATCTTGATCTAAGAATATGAAATGTTTATCTTCAGAAGCTATGCATATGATTTTTCTTCCCAGCTTTGCAAACCAAATCACTCTGAATACAACAAGGGAGGCACTGGAAAATGTTTGTGCATACCTCTTCTTCAAATAAACCTGAAAGATCGAGGGAAGATGCCATTCCGATCAGCTGAAAAGCGTTCATTTGATGAATACTCTTGTCCCCGTGAGCTTCACTAATTTGCTTCAGGATAAAAAATGGAAACAAAAATTCACCGATCAGCAGCTAGAGATACGGAACACATGATGCCTATATTAGGACATAAATTGGTCTTCAGCATCATACAGTTTGTGTCATCTTGCCATACCTCTTTGATAGGTAGAATTGCACCAAGCCGTACATCTTCATCATCGTCATCATATGGAGCAACAGGAATATAGTCTTTCTGAAACCATTCGTGTAGTTTGATCTCTGCCATGTTGATCCTCTTCATCGGATTTGGTTCAAGAATCCTCTTAAGAAGGTTTTGTGCACCGGGCGAAAGCCACTCCGGGATCTGAGTGTCACCCTTGAAAATCTACACACAACCAGATAACAGTAGTATCATTGGAATCGCTTGAGAGAACTATCAGCAAAGGACACTAAATAACACTTTTTTTCTTTTTTTATCAAAGGTCTACCTTCTGATAAAGAACAACCATATTTCGGTCATCAAACGGAAGGTGTCCTACAAGCATTATGTAAAGAATTACTCCACAAGACCAGATATCCGACAATGATCCGTCGTAACCTCTGTTCTGCAGAACCTGGATATATTTGGCACAAGAATTAGCAAATATACAGTTAACCAGATAATTGATCTGAAGGTGGCCAGTCGTTTACCTCAGGAGCAATATAGTTGGGGCTACCACAGGTTGTATGCAGCAATCCATCATTCTAAAAAGTTGCTGATATTAAATTCAATGAAATGAAAATATCCTCGCAAAAAATATTAATAAAAAATCAATACAAACAAATTGTGTGATAAATTTCTGTCATACCCCAAGATGTTGTGGTAAAGCACTGAGACCAAAATCAGATATCTTGATTTTGCCTTTCCGATCAATAAGAACATTTTCAGGCTGTAACATGTAACAGTGGGATAAATCAGGAGAAAACAGAACAATCGAGTCGTATTGGTTATCTCGCGAAGTATATGATGCTTAAAAAAAATACTTCAGTCGTCAGTACCTTGAGGTCTCTGTGGTAGACACCCTTTTCATGGCAATAGCTCACACCGTCAATTAGCTGCTGAAAAAGCCTCCTTCCTTCTCGTTCAGATAGTTTTCTCTTTATTGCCTTTTATTTGTAGGAAGGAAATCAACTTGAAGTGTTAGAACTAACAAATGTACATGACAGAGAATTTTATAGTGCAAAGGAAGGTTTTTAGACAACTGAAAACAAAAGTTATACGGGCTTACAATCCTGTCAAAAAGTTCGCCTCCATTGACAAACTCAAGCACCATATAGATCTTTGTTTTGCTAGCAGCAACCTAAAACCAAGAGTTAAAACAATCACAGGATTAATAATACGACAATGATGTTACTTAAACGACCGACGTGAGCGAATTCATATGCTCATGTGCACCATGAGTTAGACACTTAGACCTAAAACAATTCCATTTCAATTCTATTTCACAGAAGACAAAGATCATTGCATAGTAGTAGAAAATAAGATGAGGATAAGGACGGGGCTGCCAGCAGCTGGTCGGCATTATTGGATCCTTGACGGCGACGCGTCACATGCAGTCCAAATCAAGGATTAATCTTAGCATGGAGAAGTGCGTGGCATGGAGCTGAATCTGCCTCTGTGGGACCACTAGCCCATGTCTTGAGGGTTGACCAAGGAGCAAAGATTATGCAACTAGAACTAGATCCGGCCAACTGGACCAACTCCACA
Source organism: Triticum aestivum (assembly GCF_018294505.1). Taxonomy (NCBI): domain Eukaryota; kingdom Viridiplantae; phylum Streptophyta; class Magnoliopsida; order Poales; family Poaceae; genus Triticum; species Triticum aestivum. The sequence goes on from NC_057795.1 coordinate 111,524,108, forward strand.
TGCCACTACACGCTAATGATCTCTACCTGTAACGCGCAATGAACTGCAGGCTATTAGCCCACCCTACTATAATATTCAAAAGAGAACCCCCACAATTATAGATAAGTGTTTCTATGAATCTTTGAAGACATATATAGATAAACACTTATGATGATTCTTGCAAACTTGCAATCTCCATCGCCAAGCAGGAGTACCATTTTTTAAGGAATCTGCGGTTGATAATTGTATTGTGATGCGGACCGGTCGCATGCCCAGGTCCCCGGATGGTGGACGTGACAATAAGTTGTCACCCACCCGAGTTGTCACCTGCCCGAGTTTGAGCCTCCCTTGCTCTGGGGTGGACACATCACTCTCCTTAATAAGCTGTCATTTTTCGATGATTGCAGCATATGATTGATTGTTCCAGGTCATCATGTTTAGATATAAACCCCTATCCTCCCGCAAAAAGCAAAATGAACTCCTATCCGGTCAATGTTTTGTAACCCAGCTCGATGAGGTCTTTCTAAGTATTCTCTCCCTCAATTTTAACAAACAATTCCACAAAATAATGGGTAAATTAACAAACGGTGATATGTACGTCAAAAAAAGGGATAATATGAGTCCACAACCAGGAGAGAGGCAGCAGCGCAGCACAGTATACATCGCACGCTGCTAAATGGAAATCTGCCTTTGTGGGCCCACCAGCCCATGTCTGAGGGTGTGCCAACGTACGGAGAACATGCAGTTGGAGACAACTGGACCAACAGCACGTGGTAGGTTTAGTGTCCTACGTGTATATAACACACTAATAAGAACTAATAATCCAATGCAGAATCCCTCCAACAATTATATACGAGAACATATATGGATAAGCATTACGATGATGCTCGCAATCTCCACTTCCAAGTGCCATTTCTTTAAGGAATCTCAGGTTGATAATTTGTAGCGCGATTCTTCCCAGTCATCAAGATGTTTAGATATAATGAACGCCTATCCGATCAATGTTTGTAACCCGGCTCGCCTTTTCCTCAAATTTACGAAGGATACATACATCTGATCTAGGGGAGGCAGCGGGCAGCAAAACATACATCGCACGCGGCTAATTCGTCAACGAATCGACTGAACGATCACAGGGAAATGGAATCAAATCAATCAAACGAGCAGGGCAGTTGAGACCACGAGCGGAGGCCGGAGGGGTAGCAACAGGAGCGGAGATCACGATTAGTACTAATTACCTCGTGGAGGCGGACGACGTTGGGGTGCGCGAGCATGGTGAGCGTGGCGATCTCCCTGCGGACCTGGTCGTCGGCGCCGGGGAGGGAGAGCACCCTGCCGCGGTCCAGGATCTTCACGGCGAAGTGCTCCCCGGTGGCGCGGTGCCGCGCCTGCTTCACCTTGCCGAAGTTGCCTTCCCCGAGCGTGCGGCCCAGCTCGTACGCGCCCAGCAGCGCCGCCCGCGCGCGGCACCCCGCCGCCGCCCCTTCCGCGTCCCCCGTCGCCCCCATCTGCAGCCCGCTGTTGCCCGGAGAGGGACTCGCTGGTGGTGAATCGGGTCGGAGGCGTGGTACGCGTGTAGGATGACGATGCGAATTGGAAAGTGGAAGGGGGCGTATTTATAGCTCTGAATCAATAATCCTCTCCGAGCTCGCCACTTGGTGTTTCCGTGTGTGTGGTTGCGGTTGTGTGTGGTGTGGGGTTTGCTCGGTGTTTGGATTACCTTAATCCTGAAGCCAGCCCAACAGAATAAATAACATTTTTACTGTGAAGGTGTGGCGAGCGAGGAAGGAAGCTCAAGTAAAAAAAACAAAGGCGTGTTATGGTTTATTAGCTGTCCATTTTGACCATGTTCGTTCTTGTAAAGCAAAGAAATGGCTTCGTCGCGCCGCTCCGAGTCAAAACTGGCAATTTTACAAACAAAACGAGAGAGAAGACAGGAATACTTCATCCTGTGGTGTGGTTATATATTCAGGTTTATTAAGCCGGTGCTAATCTGCTTACCGTCCAGCGAAGAAGAATAAAATTTGTGTCACCGCCATTCGTGGTGTGTTTGGCATTTGCTTTGGGTTATAACATTTTTTCCAAAAAGTTCAGATGCCATATATTATATACAGGTAATACCACTGAAAGTCATAGAACTTGTGTTCGATGTTCTGTTTGGTTCTAAAACTTTCATAATATAAAATTATAGTCACTTAACTTGTCGTCAGCGTGCAAATACGATGCTTTCAACTATATTATGACATGCACACATGGAGAGCCGGCATCTCTTAGGGCCACCTGTCAGTGGCTAGAAACATTTTTCGCAGACAACTCCTTTACGTTTTATTTATTTACATTCAAAATTGCTCAAATAAAGTGAAAAAAGTGTAGCTAGTGAGATTTTTTTTTTGAAACCGTACACCCGAAGGCATACGTTACTTGTATTCATACGAGTAGGAAAACAGCACAGTCATGCGAATACACGTACGAATACAGATACAGAAAGACACAAAGGATACAGGCGGTGTTGTCGCAGCCAGAAAACAAAGCCCCATACATAGGGAAAATAGTCCATGGAGACCTTCCTCGGAATTGCATGCTCCGCGCCCCAAATCCCTGTTGACGATGAATCACTGGAGCAGACGCCAAATCTTGAGCAAACCTGGAGCAGGAGAAGCTCCTTGCCACATAGGCGTTAATGAACCGCATCATCCACCGATTCCAGCAAATCGGATCTAAAACCAAATCAGACATCGGTCGGAGGCGATCCCCATGCCGGGGACGCTCCCCAAGCTGCTCCTGCACCGGATCCGGGGACGATGCCAAATCAGCTCGAAAGAGATGACCGGATCCCCCTCCCACAAGCCACCAGCCTTGACAGACTAAGCCGCCCTTGTCCTTGCGCGAAGAGCCGGCACCGCTGGAGAAGGCCGACGAGCCAGACCACCATCGTGCCAAAAGGCAGGACCCCACAAGCCCCTCGCCAGCATCTGCCACAACGCCGACGAGCCGGAGCCAGAGCTGGGGGACATTATTTCGATGGCGCACCGACGATTGCTCCGTCAATACATCGGCGCCGAAAACCGAACCTGGGGACGACGCCCCGCACTGTAGCTAGTGAGATTTGATCCCACGTTCTACATGCAAGAAACTCGAATAGATAGCCACCAGACCAAGGACGCTGGAGGTTTACCATGCACAACTATTTACCTATTATATATCTTCTATGCCGGACCATACAAATTAAACTAAATTTGGAATCTAAACGAAAAAGGGGAAAATGCAGTTCGAACATGTATCGTCGCCGAATTGGTGGGATAACTGCTAGACCAGGTTGCACTTCGTGATTGAAAAGGATAAACAATATGTATGTGGTCAGTTCTCATGTCATGTATATCCAAAACTAAATTTATGATTTTAAAAGGTTTTCTTTTAGAGTAGTGAAACTATATTTAGTTTGAGTTGGCACTTATCCCAAGATAATAAGTCCTCAAAAAATCCCAAGATAATAAGAGGGTGACTAGGACTAAAAATTTACCCACAATACATAACTTTAAATATAACTTCTTCACAAAAGAAATTTTATATATAGCTAGCAAACTTGGGGCCCATAAACTTGAAACTATACAACATATAGCACTCTTATCTATATTATCTCTAAGAACTAAAAGCAAGTCTATCGTTAGCTAATTGACGAGGCGTATACTTAGATTGCAATGCCTAAAAGGATATCTGAACAATGTAAATGCAAAGCAACATAAAGAAAACACAAGATATATAAGAATGTAAGAGCAACTCCAACAGGGCGACCCATTTCGTCCGTCGCCGTCCGTTTGGGTCGGTGCGGACACAAAAAACGACCCAACGCGCCGACTCAAACATACGCTCGTCCGTTTTTCGTCCGCGGGCGACCCATGCCCGGCCCAATTTTGAACCGGATCTGCGTCGACGCGGACACGCACGGACACGCGCACGCTCGCCCACTCCTCCCCCGGGCCCGCTGGTCTGTGTCACATTGCCCTCCCCCATCCAATAGCAACCCTCGCCATCCTCCTTCGCCGTTGACGTCGCCGCCCAATTTTTCCGGCGACTCTGCCAGCTGCCGGGGCCTGCACATCCGCCCAACTATGCCGCCCACTCCCACGTTACCTGATACATCTCCAACGTATCTATAATTTTTGATTATTTCATGCTATTATATTACCCATTTTGGATGTTTATGGGCTTTACTTTACACTTTTATATCATTTTTGGGACTAACCTACTAACCGGTGGCCCAACCCGAATTGTTGTTTTTTTGCCTATTTCAGTGTTTCGAAGAAAAGGAATATCAAACAGAGTCCAAACGGAATGAAATCTTCGGGAGCGATCTTTTTGGAACAAACTGATCCAGAGGACTTGGAGTGGAAGTCAAGAAACAAAGCAGGAGGCCACGAGGGTGCCCGACACGCCCCTACAGGTGGGAGCGCCCCCCACCCTCATAGGCCCCTCGGGCGTCCACCGACGTACTCCTTCCTCCTACATATACCCATGTACCCTGAAAACATCATAAGCAACCATGAAAACCTAGTTCCACCGCCGTAACCTTCTGTATCTGCGAGATCCCATCTTGGAGCCTTCGCCGGCACTCCGCCGGAGGGGGAATCGATCACGGAGGGCCTTTACATCATCTCCAAGGCCTCTCCGATGAGTTGTGGGTAGTTTACCACAGACCTTCGGGTCCATAGTTATTAGCTAGATGGCTTCTTCTCTCTCTTTGAATCTCAATACAAAGTTCTCCTTGATCTTCTTGGAGATCTATTAGATGTAACTCTTTTTGCGGTGTGTTTGTCGAGATCCGATGAATTGTGGGTTTATGATCAAGTTTATCTATGAGAAATATTTGAATCTCCTCTGAATTCTTTTTGTATGATTAAGTTATCTTTGCAAGTCTCTTTGAATTATTAGTTTGGTTTGGCCTACTAGATTGATCTTTCTTGCAATGGGAGAAGTGCTCAGCTTTGGGTTCAATCTTGCGGTGTCCTTTCCCAGTGACAGCAGGGGCAGCAAGGCACGTATTGTATTGTTGCCATCGAGGATAAAAAGATGGGTTTATATCATATTGCATGAGTTTATCCCTCTACATCATGCCATCTTTCTTAATGCGTTACTCTATTCTTTATGAACTTAATACTCTAGATGCATGCTGGATAGCGGTCGATGTGTGGAGTAATAGTAGTAGATGCAGAATCGTTTCGATCTACTTGTCACAGACGTGATGCCTATATACATGATCATGCCTAGATAATCTCATAATTATTCGCTTTTCTATCAATTGCTCGATAGTAATTTGTTCACCCACCATAATAATTATGCTATCTTGAGAGAAGCTACTAGTGAAACCTATGGCCCCCGGGTCTATCTCTTATCATATAAGCTTTCAATATACTTTTATTTGCATCTTTACTTTTCAAATCTATACCATAAGATACCAAAAATATATTTATCTTATCATATTATCTCTATCAGATCTCACTTTCGCAAGTGGCCGTGAAAGGATTGACAACCTCATTATTGCGTTGGTTGCGAGTTCTTGTTTGTTTGTGTAGGTGCGTGGAACTTGTGAGGAGCCTCCTACTGGATTGATACCTTGATTCTCAAAAACTGAGGGAAATACTTACACTACTATTGCTGCATCACCCTTTCCTCTTCAAGGAAAACCAACACAAGCTCAGGACGTAGCAAGAAGGATTTCTGGCGCCGTTGCCGGGGAGGTCTTCGCTCAAGTCAAGACATACCAAGTACCCATCACAAACTCATCTCCCTTGTACTTATATTATTAGCCATTTGCCTCTCGTTTTCCTCTCCCCCACTTCACCTTTTCCATTTTATTCGCCCTCTCTTTCCCAATCTCCTCTCTCTTTCGCTTGCCTTTTGTGTGCTCATGTGTTAGATCATTTATCTGGTCGTTATGGCTAGTCCCTTATCCGCTCCTATGTCTCCCGAGTTTGAAGTTCTTCACTTCAAGCAAAGGCAAGGAGAAAACTTAAAAGATGCTTGGTATAGTATGAAGGAATCTTATCGTAATTGCACCCTAGAGGTGAATTTTAGAATTTTACTTCACAATTTTTATGTTGGTCTAAATATGTCCCATAGACAACTCTTGGATTGCATTACCAAAGGAAATTTTATTGAAATTGATCCCAGTATTGCGCATGAAATTATAGAGCGAATAGTGGGAACACTACCTCAAAAAGGGGGGCCACATCCTACCCAAGAAGAAACACAAGTGTTTGAAAAGATTTGCGAAGTAACAAAAATCTTACAAAAGTCTCTTGAACCTCTTAAGAGTGTTAGCGGGAATCTTCACCGCATGAATATGTTGATTACTCTTTGCAATAAGTGGTTGGATTCTTTAGATCTAAAAATTTCCGAGTATAAAGGGAAACGTAAAGAACCTCCCGGATTCGAGCATAACCCCGCTAAAAACTGAAAATTAAAGATGGCACTACTTAGATCTACCCTCGCTTTTATGCCTAGCTAGGGGCGTTAAACGATAGCGCTAGTTGGGAGGCAACCCAATTTTATTTTTATTTTTGTTTTTGCTTCTGTTTAGTAATAAATTTTTCATCTACTTTCTGTTTAAATGTGTTTTCATGTTTCAATTAGTGTGTGTGCCAAGTAAAACCTATGGGATAACCTATGGTAAGAGTTAATTTGATTCTGCTGAAAAACAGAAACTTTGCGCTCACGAGAAAAAATTCAATAAATGACATAAACGTGCTTCTGCGTTGATTCCTTTAGTTGTAGATCAATAGACAAGTTGCCAAGGACGTCCTATTTTGGTAGAATTTTTAGAGTTCCAGAAGTATTCCAAAGTTACAGACTGCTACAGACTGTTCTGTTTTTTGACAGATTCTGTTTTTTCGTGTGTTGTTTTCTTAATTTGATGCATCTATGCCTAGTATGTAGGGGTATGAACCATAGAGAAGTTGAAATACAGTAGGTTTAACACCAATATAAATAAATAATGAGTTCATTACAGTACCTTATGTGGTGGTTTTTTCTTTCTTGCACTAATGAAGCTTATGAGATTTCTTTTTGAGTTTTGTGTTGTGAAGTTTCAAGTTGTGGATAAAGATTTGATGGACTATGGAATAAGGAGTGGCAAGAGCCTAAGCTTGGGGATGCCCATGGCACCCCAAGATATTCAAGGATAACCAAAAGCCTAAGCTTGGGGATGCCCCGGAAGGCATCCCCTCTTTCGTCTTCGTCTATCAGTAACTTTACTTGGAGCTATATTTTTATTCGCCACATGCTATGTGTTTTGCTTGGAGCTTCTTGTATGATATTAGTCTTTGTTTTTTAGTTTACCACAATCATCCTTGCTGTACACACCTTTTGGAAGAAACCCACTTGATTGGAATTTATTAAAATACTCTATGTGCTTCACGTATATCTTTTGAGCTAGATAGTTTTTGCTCTAGTGCTTCACTTATATCTTTTAGAGCACGGCGGTGGCTTAATTTTGTAAAAATTATTAATCTCTCATGCCTCACTTATTTTATTTTGAGAGTCTCTTAGAACATCATGGTATTTGCTATGGTTATAAAATTGGTCCTAGAATGATGGGCATCCAAGTTGGGTATAATAAAAACTATCATAGGAAGTGAATTGGATGCTATGATCAATTTGATACTTGATAATTATTTTGAGATATGGAGGTACTGATATTAGAGTCATGCTAGTTGGGTGATTATGAATTTAAAGAATGCTTGTGTTGAAGTTAGCAAGTCCCGTAGCATGCACGTATGATAAAAGTTGTGTAACAAATTTGAAACATGAGGTGTTCTTAGATTGTGCATCCTTATGAGTGACGGTCGGGGACGAGCGATGGTCTTTTCCTACCAATCTATCCCCCTAGAAGCATGCGCATAGTGCTTTGTTTTTGATGACTTGTAGATTTTTGCAATAAGTATATGAGTTCTTTTTGACTAATGTTGAGTCCATGGATTATGCGCACTCTCAACCTTCCATCATTGCTAACCTCTTCGGTATCGTGTATTGCCCTTTCTCACCTTGAGAGTTGGTGCAAACTTCGCCGGTGCATCCAAACCCCGTGATACGATACGCTCTATCACATATAAACCTCCTTATATCTTCCTCAAAACCGCCACCATACCTACCTATTATGGCATTTCCATAGCCATTCCGAGATATATTGCCATGCAACTTTCCACCATTCCGTTCATCATCATGACATGCATCACTATTGTCATATTGCCTTGCATGATCATGTAGTTGACATCGTATTTGTGGCAAAGCCACCTTGCATAATTTTTCATACATGTCACTCTTGATTCAATGCCCATCCCGGTACACTGCCGGAGGTATTCATATAGAGTCATATCTTGTTCTAGTATTGAGTTGTAATGCACGAGTTGTAAATAAATAGAAGTGTGATGATCATCATTATTAGAGCATTGTACCCAAATAAAAAAAAGGCCAAATAAAAAAAGTCCAAACAAAAAAAAGAAAGGCCAAATAAAAAAGGCCCAAAAAAAAAGAAAATAAAAAAGGGGGGCAATGTTACTATCATTTTCCACACTTGTGCTTCAAAGTAGCACCATGTTTTGCATATAGAGAGTCTCATACGTTATCACTTTCATATACTAGTGGGAATTATTCATTATAGAACTTGGCTTGTATATTCCTACGATGGGCTTCCTCAAAATGCCCAAGGTCTTCATGAGCAAGCAAGTTGGATGCACACCCACTAGTTTCTTTTGTTGAGCTTTCATACATTTATAGCTATAGTGCATCCGTTGCATGGCAATCCCTACTCCTCATGTTGACATCATTTGATGGGCATCTCCATAGCCCGCTGATTATCCTCGTCAATGTGAGACTTTCTTCTTTTTTTGTCTTCTCCACACAACCTCCATCATCATATTATATTCCACCCATAGTGCTATATCCATGGCTCACACTCATGTATTGCGTGAAAGTTGAATTTTTTTGAGATTATTTAAGTACGAAACAATTGCTTGGCTTGTCATCGGGGGTGTGTAAGAGGGGAGCATTTTTGTGTGACGAAAACGAAGCAAGACCTAACTATATGATTTTGTAGGGATGAACTTTCTTTAGCCATGATATTTTGAGAAGACATGATTATTTTAATTAGTATGCTTGAAATATTACTATTTCTTATGTCAATATGAACTTTTATTTTGAATCATTTGGATCTGAACATTCATGCCACAATAAATAAAATTACATTGAGAACTATGCTAGGTAGCATTCCACATCAAAAATTCTGTTTTTATCATTTACCTACTTGAGGACGAGCAGGAATTAAGCTTGGGGATGCTTGATACGTCTCCAACGTATCTATAATTTTTTATTCTTCCATGCTATTATATTACCCGTTTTGGATGTTTATGGGCTTTACTTTACACTTTTATATCATTTTTGGGACTAACCTACTAACCGGAGGCCCAACCCGAATTGTTGTTTTTTGCCTATTTCAGTGTTTCGAAGAAAAAGAATATCAAATGGAGTCCAAATGGAACAAAACCTTCGGGAGCGATCTTTTTGGAACAAACGTGATCTAGAGGACTTGGAGTGGAAGTCAAGAAACAAAGGAGGCGGCCACAAGGGTGCCCGGCGTGCCCCTACAGGTGGGCGCGCCCCCCACCCTCATGGGCCCCTCGGGCGTCCACCGACGTACTCCTTCCTCCTACATATACCCATGTACCCTGAAAACATCATAAGCGACCACGAAAACCTAGTTCCACCGCCGTAACCTTCTGTATCTGCGAGATCCCATCTTGGAGCCTTCGCCGGCACTCCGCCGGAGGGGGGATCGATCACGGAGGGCCTCTACATCATCTCCAAGGCCTCTCCGATGAGTTGTGAGTAGTTTACCACAAACCTTCGGGTCCATAGTTATTATCTAGATGGCTTCTTCTCTCTCTTTGAATCTCAATACAAAGTTCTCCTTGATCTTCTTGGAGATCTATTAGATGTAACTCTTTTTGCGGTGTGTTTGTCGAGATCCGATGAATTGTGGGTTTATGATCAAGTTTATCTATGAGAAATATTTGAATCTCCTCTGAATTCTTTTTGTATGATTAAGTTATCTTTGCAAGTCTCTTTGAATTATTAGTTTGGTTTGGCCTACTAGATTGATCTTTCTTGCAATGGGAGAAGTGCTTAGCTTTGGGTTCAATCTTGCGGTGTCCTTTCCCAGTGACAGCAGGGGCAGCAAGGCACATATTGTATTGTTGCCATCGAGGATAAAAATATGGGGTTTATATCATATTGCATGAGTTTATCCCTCTACATCATGCCATCTTTCTTAATGCGTTACTCTGTTCTTTATGAACTTAATACTCTAGATGCATGCTGGATAGCGTTCATGTGTGGAGTAATAGCAGTAGATGCAGAATCATTTCGATCTACTTGTCACAGACGTGATGCCTATATACATGATCATGCCTAGATAATCTCATAATTATTTGGTTTTCTATCAATTGCTCGACAGTAATTTGTTCACCCACCGTAATAATTGTGCTATCTTGAGAGAAGTCACTAGTGAAACCTATGGCCCCCGGGTCTATCTCTTATCATATAAGCTTTCAATCTACTTTTATTTGCATCTTTACTTTTCCAATCTATATCATAAAATACCAAAAATATATTTATCTTATCATATTATCTCTATCAAATCTCACTTTCGCAAGTGGCCGTGAAGGGATTGACAACCCCTTTATTGCGTTGGTTGCGAGTTCTTGTTTGTTTGTGTACGTGCGTGGGATTTGTGAGGAGCCTCCTACTGGATTGATACCTTGGTTCTCAAAAACTGAGAGAAATACTTACGCTACTATTGCTGCATCACCCTTTCCTCTTCAAGGAAAACCAACGCAAGCTCAAGACGTAGCATTGCCCGCCACCGCCGTCTTGCCGCCGGGGAGACGACCGCTTCCCACCCCCCGCGCCCCCACCACACAGCCACCCCCAACCAAGAAGCGGCCTCGCCGCCCGGCCAGATCCTCACCGGCACGCTCGTCGGACGCCGGCACGCTCGTCGAACGCCGGCAGGACAGCTAGTTGGTCCGTACGCGCCGTGACTCCCTTCGCCGACCATCTCCTTTGCCGACGCCCACAAGCTATTCGACAGTTTGCCAAGGTACAAAATGGACTCCACCGATGAATTGTTTTTTCACAATTTTCTTTGCGACTCCGAGGATTCGTCCTCTGATGACGAGGAGGAGATATTGGCTGCCGTGTTGGTCCATCACCACCTCAACAGCCAGCGGCCATTGTTCCGTGGCTCCATTCCGGGCCACCTTTCGGCATTGAATCACAACCGAGAGAGCGGGAATTTCCTTCTTTGGAAGGACTACTTTGATACAACAAACCCATTGTTCAAACATCAGAAATTCCGCCGCCGTTTCCGTATGAGTAGGCATCTTTTCAAGCGTATTAGAGACGGGGTGGTCGGCTATGATGACTATTTCGAGTGCAAAGAGGATGCCGTTGGCAAGATTGGTTTTTCCTTTATCAGAAATACACTACCGCCATCCGAATGCTTGCATACGGAGTGCCTGGTGATCTCATTGACGAGTACGTCTGTATGAGCGAGTCTACTTGCCTAAAGTCCCTGTATAAGTTCTGCAAGGCTGTTATTGCTGTGTTTGGCCCTGAGTACTTGAGAGAGCCGACTGCTAAAGATACAACCCGTTTGTTGGCGATGAATGCCAGCAGGGGCTTCCCAGGGATGCTTGGTAGTATAGACTGCATGCATTGGGAGTGGAAGAACTGCCCTTCTGCTTGGCAAGGGCAGTATAAGGGCCATGTGAGGGCTTGCACTGTCATACTTGAGGCCATGGCGTCTCAAGATCTCTGGATCTGGCACTCTTTCTTTGGCATGGCCAGATCACACAATGATATCAACGTGCTTCAGCGCTCGCCGGTGTTTGCTAAGCTTGCCGAAGGCAACAGCCCACTGGTGAACTTTACTGTCAACGACCACACCTACGAGAAAGGATAATATCTGGGTGACGGTATCTATCCCAGTGGACCACTATTGTTAAGACAATACCCAACCCCGTCGGAGAGAAGAGGAAAAGATTTTCCCAAGAGCAAGAGAGTGCTAGGAAGTATGTGGAGCGTGCCTTTGGTGTTTTGCAATCTCGATGGGGCATCGTTCGGTATCCTGCTAATACCTGGAGCACGCATAAATTGTGGGAGGTGATGACTGCTTGTGTGATCATGCATAATATGATCATAGAAGACGAGCGCCCGGAACGTCTATATGATCAAGGGTTTCAGTTTCAGGGTAGAAATGTTGTGCCTGAGCATGGAGTAGCGGCAACCTTTAAACAGTTCACCCTATTTCATCAAGACACACTACTGGAATCTGGCACTTTGCCATCTGCCATGGCAGATGGCAAAGGCATGGTCGGCGGATGGCAAAGGCTTTGCCATCTGGCAGCAGATGGCAAACAGTTTGTCTGAAACCCTGCCGGTAAAGGCTTCTTTGCCATCTACTGGCTGATGGCAAAGAGCCTGTGGCTTTGCCATCTGCTGGCTGATGGCAAAGAGCATGTGGCTTTGCCATCTGCTGGCAGATGGCAAAGCCTCTTAACGGGGTTAGCCCCGTTAGAAGGCTAACGGCATACTTTGCCATCTGCCAGCAGATGCCAAAGGCTGCAGGCTCTTTGCCATCTGCCAATAGATGGCAAAGGCTGCATGCTTTTCCTTCTGCTGGCAGATGGCAAAGGGCCCAAATAGGCCAGCCCAAATTTTACGTGTAGATGACACGTGGCCTCTTTGCCATCTGCCAGCAGATGGCAAAGTGCCTATATTGCCCCATTTAATTATTATTTTCTTATATCAATTCATTTTCACAGAAAATCAAACACAAATATATTTATATGACCAATATAGCATATTCAACACATATTACCAATAGTCATGAACACATATATATCGAACACATATCCAACACATGTTACCAATAGTAGCAAGTTTCATCCATACATATACATAGTTTCATCAATATTACACAATTTCATCATAGGTAGCAAGTTTCACAAACTCAAAACAAAAACTAAAGACAAGCACTCCATCAACCCAAGCTTCCGTGATCTGAAGCAAATCTACAAAATGGGAAAGAAGAAAGTTAGAAGAAGACTAGAAGAAGAAGACTAGAAGAAGAAGACTACAATTGAACATGTACTGAAGGAGTACTCTAGTAGGAGTGCATGTACATGTTCAGTAAAGTGCTATGGTTGTCGAAAGTGTTAGGAAAAAAGTGCTATGGTGATGGACTAAACAATCAACCTGAAATTAAATCTCCTTTTATGCCTTTTAATGCTCCTTGTGTGCATTCTTTTGTAATCTTGATCAATTGATCAATCTTACACACCGAGCATCGTACCATTTGATATGATATGCTCTATCACACATAAACCTCCTTATATCTTACTCAAAACAGCCACCATACCAACCTATTTATGGCATTTCCATAGCCATTCCGAGATATATTGCCATGCAACTTTCCACCGTTCCGTTCATCATCATCATGACATACATTACTTTTGTCATATTGACATTGCATGATCATGTAGTTGACATCGTATTTGTGGCAAAGCCACCATGCATAATTTTTCATACATGTCACTCTTGATTCATTGCACCATCCAGGTACACCGCCGGAGGCATTCATATAGAGTCATATCTTTTCTAGTTTCAAGTTGTAATTCATGTGTTGTAATCAATAAAAGTGTGATGATCATCATTATTAGAGCATTGTCCAAAAAGAAGGCCAAAAAAGGCCAAAGAAAAAAAGAAAAAAAAGAAAAAAAATAAAAAAAGAGAAAAATAAGTAAATAAAAAGGGGCAATGTTACTATCTCTTTTTCCACACTTCTGCTTTAAAGTAGCACCATGTTCTTCATATAGTGAGTCTCATATATTGTGCTTCAAAGTAGCACCATGTTTTTCATATAGAGAGTCTCATATGTTGTCACTTTCATATACTAGTGGGAATTTTTCATTATAGAACTTGGCTTGTATATTCCTACAATGGGCTTCCTCAAATGCCCTAGGTCTTCGTGAGCAAGCAAGTTGGATGCACACCCACTAGTTTTCTTTTGTTGAGCTTTCATTCATTTATAGCTCTAGTGCATCCGTTGCATGGCAATCCCTACTCCTCATGTTGACATCAATTGATGGGCATCTCCATAGCCCGTTGGTTATCCTCGTCAATGTGAGACTTTCTCCTTTTTTGTCTTCTCCACACAATCCCCAATCATTATTCTATTCCACCCATAGTGCTATATCCATGGCTCACGCTCATGTATTGTGGGTTTATGATCAAGTTTATCTATGAGAAATATTTGAATCTCCTCTGAATTCTTTTATGTATGATTGAGTTATCTTTGCAAGTCTCTTCGAATTATCGGTTTGGTTTGGCCTACTAGATTAATCTTTATTGCCATGGGAGAAGTGCTTAGCTTTGGGTTCAATCTTGCGGTGTCCTTTCCCAATGACAGCAGGGGCAACAAGGCACGTATTGTATTGTTGCCATCGAGGATAAAAAGATGGGGTTTATATCATATTGCATGAGTTTATCCCTCTACATCATGTCATCTTTCTTAAAGCGTTACTATGTTCTTATGAACTTAATACTCTAGATGCATGCTGGATAGCGGTCGATGTGTGGAGTAATAGTAGTAGATGCAGGAAGGGGTCGGTCTACTTGTCACGGACGTGATGCCTATATACATGATCATACCTAGATAATCTCATAATTATTCGCTTTTCTATAAATTGCTCGACAGTAATTTGTTCACTCACCGTAATAGTTATGCTATCTTGAGAGAAGCCTCTAGTGAAACCTGTGGCCCCCGGGTCTATTTTTTATCATATAAAGCTTTCAATCTACTTTTATTTGCATCTTGCTTTTCCAATCTATATCATAAAATACCAAAAATATATTTATCTTATCATATTATCTCTATCATATCTCACTTTCGCAAGTGGCCATGAAGGGATTGACAACCCCTTTATCGTGTTGGTTGTGAGTTCTTTGTTTGTTTGTGTAGGCTAGTGGGACTTGTGAGGAGCCTCCTACTGGATTGATACCTTGGTTCTCAAAAACTGAGGGAAATGCTTACGCTATTGTGCTGCATTACCCTTTTTCTTCAAGGAAAATCAACGCAAGCTCAAGACATAGCAAGAAGGATTTCTGGCGCTGTTGCCGGGGAGGTCTTCGCTCAAGTCAAGACATACCAAATACCCATCAAAAATTCATCTCCCTCGCATTTACATTATTTGCCATTTGCCTCTCATTTTCCTCTCCCCCGCTTCACCCTTGCCGTTTTATTCACCCTTCTTCTGTTCGTCTTTTCGTTTGCTTTAATGTCTTACTTGGCTCGTTTGCTTGTTTGGTTGGAATAGTTGTTTATTTATTGCTAAACAGAGAACCTAAGATCTATGGATCCTCATCTGCTTGCTAATCTTTTTAAGAGATCCAATTATGATGAACCAATTGCTAGTGAGTTTTGTGCACTAGATTATTTTTATGAAGCTTTGCTCGAAATTTGTGAATCTGAAAATTATGAAGAGATTCACGATAGCTCCTTGAATAAAAAGCATGATTGTAATAATTTTACTATAGATTCTCTTGATGTCAATAATATGCAAAACCCTAAGCTTGGGGATGCTAGTTTTGCTATGTCTACTACTTGTTGCAATTATCATGATTGGGTGATTTTTCTTATGATCTTGAAAATTTATTTGAGCCCCTTGATGAATATGAGATTGATAATAGTGTTTGCAATAATATTGAAATTCGGTTTGAAAGAGTGTCAACTTTAGATCCCACATATTTGGAGTACTCTCTATCTTATGAAGTTTTTGATAAAAGTGGGTTTGGAGAGGTCATGACTTTAGTTAATGTTAATCCCACTATTTTGGAAGAGTGTCAACTTTGCATGCGTGTGGATCGTGTTGAGAATATGTTATGTGATAGCTATTTTTTTGAATTTTCTTATGATCCCACATGTATTATTATGAGAGAGGAAAATATGGTTGTAGAAATTTTCATGTTACTAAATTACCTCTCTTCATGTTGAGATTTCTTTCATCTCTTTGTTCTTCCTTGCATATGCTAGTTTTTGCTTGCCTTAATAATTTGTTTGCTTACGAGATGCCTATGCATAGAAAGTATGTTAGACTTAGATGTGTTTGTCACATGTTTTATGATGCTCTTTTTATGCTTCAATTCTTGTCTTTTATGTGAGCATCATTGAAATCTCAATGCCTAGCTAAAAAGGCTTTAAGAAAAGCGCTTGTTGGGAGACAATCCAATATTTTTCCTTGATGTTATTCAATAAATCTTGCATATAATTTATTTTTATATGTGTTTTCATGTTTTATTTAGTGTTTGTGCCAAGTAGAACCTATAGGATAACCTATGGTATGAGTTAATTTTATTCTCCTGAAAAACAGAAACTTTGCACTTACGAGAAAAAATTCAATAAATCACAGAAACATGCTTTTGCGTTGATTATTTTTGCTGTAGATCAATAAATAAATTGCCTAGGACGACCTATTTTGGTAGGACTTTTGGAGTTCCAGAAGTAACCGAAAGTTACAGATTGCTACAGACTGTTCTGTTTTTGACAGATTCTGCCTTTCGTGTGTTGTTTGCTTATTTTGATGCATCTATGGCTAGTATGTAAGGGTATAAACCATATATAACTTGGAACACAGTAGGTTTAACACCAATATAAATAAAGAATGAGTTCATTACATTACTTTATGTGGTGGTTTTTCTTTCTTGCACTAACGGAGCTTATGAGATTTCCTGTTGAGTTTTGTGTTGTGAAGTTTTCAAGTTTTGGGTAAAGATTTGATGGACTATAGAATAAGGAGTGGCAAGAGCCTAAGGTTAGGGATTCCCATGGCATCCCAAGATATTCAACAATATCCAAAAGCCTAAGCTTGTGGATGCCCCCAGAAGGCATCCCCTCTTTCGTCTTTGTTCGTTGGTAACTTTACTTGGAGCTATATTTTTATTCGCCACATGATATGGGTTTTGCTTGGAGCATCGTGTATGATATTAGTCTTTGCTTTTTAGTTTACCACAATCATCCTTGCTGTACACACCTTTTGGGAGAAGCCCACTTGATTGGAATTTATTAGAATACTCTATGTGCTTCACTTATATCTTTTGAGCTAGATAATTTTTGCTCTAGTGCTTCACTTATATCTTTTAGAGCACGGCGGTGGCTTAATTTTGAATAAATTGTTAATCTCTCATGATTCACTTATATTATTTTGAGAGTCTGTTAGAACAACATGGTATTTTCTATGGTTATAAAATTGGTCCTAGAATGGTAGGCATCCAAGTTGGGTATAATAAAAACTATCATAGAAAGTGAATTGGATGCTATGATCAATTTGATACTTGATAATTGTTTTGAGATATGAAGGTAGTGATATTAGAGTCATGCTAGTTGGGCGATTATGAATTTAAAGAATGCTTGTGTTGAAGTTAGCAAGTCCCGTAGCATGCACGTATGGTAAAAGTTGTGTAACAAATTTATTGCATGGGGTGCTCTTTCGATTACCTTCCCTTGTGTGGAGGTCGGGGGCGCGTGATGGTTAACTCCTACCAACCTCCCCCCTAGGAGCATGCGCATAATGCTTGGTTTTTGATGACTTGTAGATTTTTGCAATAAGTATATGAGTTCTTTTGACTAATGTTGAGTCCATGGATTATACGCACTCTCACCTTCCATCATTGCTAGCCTCTTCGGTACCGTGCATTGCCCTTTCTCACCTTGAGAGTTGGTGCAAACTTCGCCGGTGCATCCAAACCCCGTGATATGATACGCTCTATCACACATAAACCTCCTTATATCTTCCTCAAAACAGCCACCATACCTATCTATTTATGGCATTTCCATAGCCATTCCGAGATATATTGCCATGCAACTTTCCACCGTTCCGTTTTTCATCATGACATACATTACTATTGTCATATTACCTTGCATGATCATGTAGTTGACATTGTATTTGTGGCAAAGCCACCATGCATAAACTTTCATACATGTCACTCTTGATTCATTGCCCATCCCGGTACACTACCGGAGGCATTCATATAGAGTCATATCTTGTTCTAGTTTCGAGTTGTAATTCATGAGTTGTAAATAAATAGAAGTGTGATGATCATCATTATTAGAGCATTGTCCCTAAAAAAGGAAAGGCAAAAAAGAAAAGAAAAAGAGAAAGGTCAAAAAAAGGCCAAAGAAAAAAAAGAAAGGCCAAATAAAAAAGGCCCAAAAAAAAGAAAATAAAAAAGGGGGCAATGTTACTATCATTTTCCACACTTGTGCTTCAAAGTAGCACCATGTTTTGCATATAGAGAGTCTCATATGTTATCACTTTCATATACTAGTGGGAATTTTTCATTATAGAACTTGGCTTGTATATTCCTACGATGGGCTTCCTCAAAATGCCCAAGGTCTTCATGAGCAAGCAAGTTGGATGCACACCCACTAGTTTCTTTTGTTGAGCTTTCATACATTTATAGCTATAGTGCATCCGTTGCATGGCAATCCCTACTCCTCATGTTGACATCATTTGATGGGCATCTCCATAGCCCGCTGATTATCCTCGTCAATGTGAGACTTTCTTCTTTTTTTGTCTTCTCCACACAACCTCCATCATCATATTATATTCCACCCATAGTGCTATATCCATGGCTCACACTCATGTATTGCGTGAAAGTTGAATTTTTTTGAGATTATTTAAGTACGAAACAATTGCTTGGCTTGTCATCGGGGGTGTGTAAAAAAGGCCAAAGAAAAAAAAGAAAAAAAAGAAAAGAAAAAGGGGGCAATGTTACTATCTCTTTTCCACACTTGTGCTTCAAAGTAGCACCATGTTCTTCATATAGCGAGTCTCATATGTTGTCACTTTCATATACTAGTGGGAATTTTTCATTATAGAACTTGGCTTGTATATTCCTAGGATGTGCTTCCTCAAATGCCCTAGGTCTTCGTGAGCAAGCAAGTTTGATGCACACCCACTAGTTTCTTTTGTTGAGCTTTCATACATTTATAGCTCTAGTGCATTCGTTGCATGGCAATCACTACTCATGTTGACATCAATTGATGGGCATCTCCATAGCCCGTTGATTATCCTCGTCAATGTGAGACTTTCTCCTTTTTTGTCTTCTCCACACAATCCCCATCATTATTCTATTCCACCCATAGTGTTATATCCATGGCTCACGCTCATGTATTGCATGAAAGTTGAAAAAAGTTTGAGATTGCTAAAGTATGAAGCAATTGCTTGGCTGAAACCGGGGTTGTGCTTGATGGGAGTATTTTGTGTGATGGAAATGAAGCATAGCCAAACTATATGATTTTGTAGGAATGAACTTTCTTTAGCCATGTTATTTTGAGAAGACATGATTACTTTGATTAGTATGCTTGAAGTATTACTGTTTCTTATGTTAATATGAACTTTTATTTTGAATCATTTGGATCTGAACATTCATGCCACAATAAAGAGAAATACATTGAGAATTATGCTAGGTAGCATTCCACATCAAAAATTCTGTTTTTATCATTTACCTACTCGAGGACGAGCATGAATTAAGCTTGGGGATGCTTGATACGTCTTCAACGTATCTATAATTTTTGATTGTACATGCTATTATATTACCTGTTTTGGATGTTTATGGGCTTTACTTTACACTTTTATACCATTCTTGGGACTAACCTAATAACCGGAGGCCCAGCCCGTATTGCTGTTTTTTTCCTATTTCAGTGTTTCGAAGAAAAGGAATATCAAACGGAGTCCAAACGGAATGAAACCTTCGGGAGCGTGATTTTTGGACAAACGTGGTCCAGAGTACTTGAAGTGCAAGTCAAGAAGCTCCAGTGGCGACCACGAGGGTGGAGGGCGTGCCCCCATATCTTGTGGGCCCCTCGGGAGTCCACCGGCGTACTTCTTCCTCCTATATATACCCATGTACCCCGAAACCATCAGGGGAGCCACCAAAAACCTATTTCCACCACCGTAACCTTTTGTATCCGTGAGATCCCATCTTGGAGCCATCGTCGGCACTCTGCCGGAGGGGGAATCCACCATGGAGGGCCTCTACATCAACTCCAAGGCCTCTCCGATGAGTTGTGAGTAGTTTACCACAGACCTTCGGGTCCATAGTTATTAGCTAGATGGCTTCTTCTCTCTCTTTGAATCTCAATACCATGTTCTCCTTCCTCTTCTTGGAGATCTATTCGATGTAACTCTTTTTTGCGGTGTGTTTGTCGAGATCCGATGAATTGTGGGTTTATGATCAAGTTTATCTATGAGAAATATTTGAATCTCCTCTGAATTCTTTTATGTATGATTGAGTTATCTTTGCAAGTCTCTTCGAATTATCGGTTTGGTTTGGCCTACTAGATTGATCTTTCTTACCATGGGAGAAGTGCTTAGCTTTGGGTTCAATCTTGCGGTGTCCTTTCCTAGTGACAGCAGGGGCAGCAAGGCACGTATTGTATTGTTGCCATTGAGGATAAAAAGATGGGGTTTATATCATATTGCATGAGTTTATCCCTCTACATCATGTCACCTTTCTTAAAGCGTTACTCTATTCTTATGAACTTAATACTCTAGATGCATGCTGGATAGCGGTTGATGTGTGGAGTAATAGTAGTAGATGCAGGCAGGAGTCGGTCTAGTTGTCACGGACGTGATGCCTATATACATGATCATACCTAGATAATCTCATAATTATTCGCTTTTCTATCAATTGCTCGACAGTAATTTGTTCACCCACCATTATACTTATGCTATCTTGAGAGAAGCCTCTAGTGAAACCTATGGCCCCCGGGTCTATCTTTTATCATATAAAGCTTTCAATCTACTTTTATTTGCACCTTTCCTTTTCGAATCTATATCATAAAATACCAAAAATATATTTATCTTATCATATTATCTCTATCAGATCTCACTTTCGCAAGTGGTCGTGAAGGGATTGACAACCCCTTTATCGCGTTGGTTGTGAGTTCTTTGTTTGTTTGTGTAGGTTCATGGGACTTGTGAGGAGCCTCCTACTGGATTGATACCTTGGTTCTCAAAAACTGAGGGAAATACTTAGGCTACTGTGTTGCATCACCCTTTCCTCTTCAAGGAAAACCAACGCAAACTCAACACATAGCATCTTCTCACAGAAAGATCACGAGCAAATCAGTAAGCGTGCGCCGCCCCTCGTATCTTGTAATTGGTTAATACGCAGGAACCTCGGGAGACAAGCGCTCGAACTACCTTGATAACACCTCACCACCTCAGGAAGGCACGCCTCAATGAGGCAGCGGTTTGGTCCGTGAAAGGCTAAGTAAAATCGCTTCTTCGCCGCGTGTCGATGTTCGAAGTCCTTGTCCTTGGCACCCTCGCAAGGCACACCACCCCTTTTCGCGCAAGCCGCTTGAAAGTTAAATAGGGACTCTTGAGCATCGCGCCTTAGGAGCCCTTACTGGCCCTTGGGCCCTCTCCTCTGGCCTTGTCCTAGGCATCGCGACCTGACATACCAGCGGCTGCTGAGCTCACACGAGGGTCGGGTCAGCTGTACATAGGGCACCTTGGTGCGCAAGGAAATGAGGGGCAAGCCCCGTGTAGGAGTACGGGAAGAGGGGCACGGCCCGGCCACGTTGGCACCACTTGAAATATGAAAGAACGCCAGTCTTTTCATGCACCCCTAACGGCACTTGTGTTGGTTCATTTCAGAACAAAAGCGGAGGACCGGGCTCCAGGAAAGTGCGCCCTCACGACGCAAGAACCCTTCGCGAGCCACGAGCACCCTAAGCTAAGTCACCTTCTCTGCGCCAAGTGCGAGCTTTACGATTAACACCTCACCTCTGTTTTCGCAATCTTGTTTGGACTAAAACTCTTTCTCTCCGAAAGCCGCCTGCGCGTCAAGGGGGACCTCTTGAGCATCGGGCCTCAAGAGCTCTTACCGGACCTCGGGTCGCTCATCTCCTAACCTTGCACACAGCATCGCGAGCTCGCATACCAACAACAGCAGAAGCTTACCTGGGGGCTGGGTCCCAGCAACGCAGGGCACTAAGCTATAGCAAGGAGAAAGGGGCTCGAGTCTAAACAAGAGGCACCAACAGAATTTGAAACGCGAATAAAAGCATTACGAGAAAGGCGTGAGCGCTGCAGTTTATTACATGCCCTCGCAGGGCACTTCATGGTTCTCATGCAAGAAATAAAGAAAACAAAAGAAACAGCCCCCGAAGGCCGCAGCTTCTGAGGCAGCGACCCTGGTGTCGCCGACACTGAGTCAGAGTCCTCCTACTCCTTGACGCCGTGGCGCGGCGACTCATCATAGTCGTCATTGCTCGAGCTCCCCCCTGAAAGGAGAGTCGTCGCTGCTGGAGGCGTCGCAGTCATCGCCAAGGGCAAGTTCTCTACCAAGGATGTCGCCACCGCAATGGCTGTCATCGTCGGAGAGGCGATCGCCGCCGCCGCTGTCTCTCTTCTGGAAGCACCCCAGGTGCCCCGTCGTCCTTCCCAAAGATTTTGACGAAGAGCGTCGTCGCACCGTCATACTTGAAGTGGAGGGTGTGCCTTCCCTTTAAGTCATGGGCGTGGGCAAATGACTGCCATCCCCGGGTCAGGTAAATGTAGCCAGAGGGGGGTGACCTCGACTTCCTCCCACGAGGACCTGTTGCAGTAGCCGTCAGGCTGCAGCCACAGCCCGACGGGTCCTCCAGCCGGTAGCTCCTCCGCGAAGGAGCGCAGGAGCTTGATCCCGGTACACGGCAGACTCTCCATCCACACCACAAACTTGCGGGCCATGTCATCCGAATGGGCTCGCAGGCGAGGTGGTCGGGCGGCCACCATGTGCCTCCCCCTTGGCCTCGGCCGCCATGACTTCTGCGGCCGCTTCCGCGGGAGGGGTTCTTCTCACGGCTGCCGGAATCGACATGGACCCCTAGCGGAGCACGTCCGTGCCCTTGAGAAGCCGCCGATGGAGTCATAGTGGACTTGCGAGGGCGGCCATGCCCCCTCTTGGGCGGCGATAGCTCTGGCTCTTCTCACGGCGCCTTGCCCTTCTCGGCAGCGGAGAACCTCCTCACTAGTGCCATGGCTGCTACGCCAAGGTTTGGGAGTGGAGAAATTAGAAGAAAAAGATGGGTTGGGGGCTTTGTTCCCTTCGCCCTCTTATAGACAATCGGGGAAGGCTAACCGCCGTACCTTTGCATTTGGACCAATGATGGCCCCACGGCACGCGCCACACTTTTGTCAGTCTGGGCAGTTGCCGAGGCGACATGAGGAAGTGGGGGCACTCGCGTCCTGTCATGCGCCACGTGTCAAGCTTGGCACACAGTCATTTAGGGCCCGCGTCGCTCCGCCCTCCCTTCGTTGCCTTCACCTCGAAGCCAGACCGAGTGCGCCTTAGGCCCAGGGGCTACTGTCGGCGTTCTGGGATCGGGGGTACCCAGACCTGCCTACCTGCGGCCCAGCGCGTGGCTCCGCTCAGAGCCCAGTACGCCCCAACTCCAGAACCTCATGGGCAAGACCCTAGCGAGGGCCCCTGCCTCACGAGGGGAATGACACCAAGGCCTCCCGAGGAGCGGAGATCTCTATGCCAGCGTCCCACCTCACGAGGCGCGCTGTGATGTGAGCCATGACGACCAAGGCCAGGCGAGCACCGGCGGGCGCCAGCGGGCAGAGGAGAGGACAATTTCCTCTTTGGTTCTAAGGAGGCGAGGACGTACGAGGGTTCCTAAGGAATCACCCAAAGGTTTCAATTCCAGTACAACAAGACCAAGACCACGAGCTCGACAGGACGGAGGTCATCGCCAAGCCTACCACTGCGTCAAGACCAGAAGCTTTGCAGACGAAGACCACCTTTAGTCAGGATAGGGTGTACTCCTATCCCCTTTCAAATTGGTTGTTGTGGAATCCCTTCCCACCTAAGCTATGAGGGAATAGGACTAAGGCCACTATAAATAGGTTAGTCTAAACCATAATGAACAGAGGACCCTTCGGCCATTGAGCTCTCCAGAGGCAGCTCACGCTTGTACTATTTCATACTCATCCTCCTCGTCAGGCAATCCAGCACAAAGCAGGAATAGGGTTTTACATCGCAAGGTGGCCCGAACCTGGGTAAACCATTGTGTCCACTTCCTCTTCTCCCTCGCATGAACTCGTCGGAGCCGAGCCATGAGGCAGTGAGCAGAGAGCTACGGTTAGGCAAGATCCTTCTCACATGCCCCAGAGTATGAACCTTGTTTGGGTCTGCGGAGCCCCGATCCCGACAGTGGGGTCGATAGTCAGGACCAGCCCTAGTATTTCAAATGCCATTGTGTGCATAGGGTAAATGGGCCCACCGGCTATAATAAAGAAATATTTTACTTCAGTATATAAAATGCTTTTTTAGGAAAGCTTTCGCTCTATTCATTGTTTTTCATGGTATACAAAAAATATCAACCAGCGTCATAAACCATCTAGCTAGTGGCGGACCCAGGATTGGCTGACACCCCAGGCGAGAAACTAAGGGCTAAAAACTACCCATAAAAAACTCCAATTTCAAGGCATACAAAAGTCAATCTATGTTGCATAACTAATAAGAAACCAAACATAATATGTAATGACAACATTTGTTCCTTGATGGGTCAACTAATAAAGCAAGACAAATCAAAGACCATATGTAGCATAGATAGATGATACAAAAGATTGATTCCAAATCAAAGGATTGGTTGATCTGAGCCTCCCATGATGATTGCTTGTATCTGCGTTGGTATTTTCCCAAAGAGGAGAGGATGATGCAGCACAGCAACGGTAAGTATTTCCCTCAGTTATGAAACTAAGAGTATCAATCCAGTAGGAGCACCAAGCAAGACTATGTAAATGGTGCTTGCACACAAAGAACAAATACTTGCAACCCAACGCGTAAGAGAGGTTGTCAATCCCTCCTTGGTATTAAGATGCATAAAATTGTAGTTGATTGGATAAATAGATCTTGCAAAAACACAAAATAAAATAAATAAATAAAAAGTGCAGCAAGATATTTTTTGTTTATGGAATAATAGATCTGGAAACAATATGATAAAAGATAAACTTGGGGACGTAGATTTACTAGTGGCTTCTCTCGAGAAAATAGCATACGGTTGGTAAACAAATTACTGTTGGGCAACTGATAGAAGAGTAAATAATTATGAAGATATCCAACGCAATGATCATGTATATAGGCATCACATCCAAGATTAGTAGATCGACTCCTGCTTGTATCTACTACTGTTACTCCACACATCGACCGCTATCCAGCATGCATCTAGTGTATTAAGTTCATGGAAAAATGAAGTAATGCAATATGAACAATGGCATGATGTAGACAAGATCTATTCATGTAGAAATAGACCCCCATCTTTTTATCCTTAATAGCAACGATACATGCGTGCCTCGCTACCCCTTCTGTCACTCGGTGAGGACACCGCAAGATCGAACCCATCACCAATCACCTCTTCCCATTGCAAGAAAAATCAATGTAGTTGGTCAAACCAAACCAAAGTTTTGGAGAAGAAATACGAGGCTATAATAATCATGCGTAGAAGAGATCAAAGAAGACTCAAATAATATTCATCGATAGAACTGATCATAAACTCGCAATTCATCGGATACCAATAAACGCACCGCAAAAAGTCATTACATCAAATAGATCTCGAATAACATCGAGGTGAACATTGTATTGAGAATCAAAAAGAGAGAAGAAGCCATCTAGGTACTGCCTACGTACCCGTAGGTCTATGGTGAACTACTCACGCATCATCGGAGG
Organism: Triticum aestivum; assembly: GCF_018294505.1. NCBI lineage: Eukaryota > Viridiplantae > Streptophyta > Magnoliopsida > Poales > Poaceae > Triticum > Triticum aestivum. The sequence continues at coordinate 111,549,923 of NC_057795.1, forward strand.
AGCACCAATGACGATGATGAACCCCTCCGTTATCGTGTTCCCCTCCGGCAAGGTGCCGGAATAGGGCTCTAGATTGGATCTCGTGGTTCTGGAATTTGCGGCAGCTACAATTGTGTTTTGTCAACTCCCCTAGGGTTTCTGGAATATTTGGGTATTTATAGAGCTGAGAGGTAGTGGAAAGGACTCCCATGGGCCCCATCACTCACCTGGGATCGCTAGGGGCCTCTAGTGCGCCCTGGCCGGTAGTGGGTCCCATGGGCCTCCCCTTTGGCACTTCCTTGGCTCCCAAGTTATCTTCTGGGCAGAAAAAAATCTATGAAAAGTTTCATGGCATTTGGACTTTGTTTGGTACTGATATTCTGGGAAGTAAAAAACTGCAACTGGCACTGGGCACTATGTCAATAGGTTAGTCCCCAAAAATGATATAAAGTTGCTATAAAATGAATGTAAAACATCGAAGAACAATAATATAATAGCATGGAACAATTAAAAATTATAGATACGTTGGAGATGTATCACATGACTACATCGTCAATAGTAGAAGAAGAAGCTAAACGTTCAATCATTAATTTTGAAATGCAATTCAGTGCACAATATAGCATGTAAAACTAGTTAATGATTGATGTAAAATGTGAAAATTACGTCTAGGACAAGGCAAAACACCTTTATGTGTGAGATAACCTTGAAATCGCTCGATGATCTTTGATTCTTCATACTAATAAATACATCTCGCTCAATGTAACACACCATTCTATGATTCATCCAATCATCATCCATTTTGTTCCTTAATTCAGTCTTGATAATGATCATTGTTGAGAATGCTCTTTCCACCGTTGCGGTTGCAACAAGTAAAATCAATGCTAACTCAACAAGACGACAAACCAAGGGAAAAGTTGTGTACATATCACCTTTAACTATATTCATGGCAAAATGACCAAGATCACTGCAATTCATCAAATGTGGATCACCTCTAGATTCCCGAATGAATGAGTCTAGTTGGTTTCTAAGGACAAATGTAACTTCATATGTAGATAAGTTAGCAGCATACATATTAGCAAGATTGACTAGCTTGTCTTCATTATAATTGGCAAATGAATTCTTGGGATCAAGACAAGCAATGCATCTCAACAATTGAGTAGACCTTTCAGCAAAATGGTTGTTTAACTCCACAATAAGTTGACCATGCAACACATTGAATATTTCAATTTTGAAATGATGGTTGTAAGTTACCAATTGCCCACCCCAACTCCTTGAGCGCCCATTAGCAGTTCTTGTATATTCCATATTTGGCACTACAATGTTGTATTTGATACAAAAGTCCGCTACCTCTTCAAAGAGCTCATCCTAACCATTCTGCCTTATCTCTTGAATATCCTCTAATGTGTTTTTAATCAATCCGACATCACGTACAATATGCTAATTTTTCAGTTGCAAGCATTGTGAGAGATTGTTAGTTTTGCCCAATAATCTAATCATAAGATGCAATATGAGAACAAATTCAAAGGACTCCATGTACTTTATAAACCCCGCGGCTGTGGTTCTTTGGGCAATATTATCTGCATCATTGTGTAGATTTTCTAATACCTTTAAAACTGGTTTCCACATCTCAACAAGATGACACAATGTTTTATGATGTGATCCCCACCGTGTATCACCAGGTCTTGCAAGGTTAGTTAATTGGCTTTTCCCTCTTCCCTCAAGAAGTTCCCCAACCTCTATTTGGCGCACTATTTCATCATGCTGCTCTTGGGCTAACTGATCATGTCTTTTACAAGAAGCATTAACAATGTTAACTACCATACTTGTGTACTAAAAAATGCCTTACTTATGAAGAACACTTGGCAACAACAACAACCACTAATTATAACTGATGGGCAAAATAATGTATATAATGAGCATAAGGATTTTCCTCCAAGATCAATCTTTGCAACCCACCAAATTCCCCTCTCATGTTTGAAGCCCCATCATAACCCTGCCCTCTCAAATTAGACATAGATAAGCCAAGATTACCAAACATACCATCCAAAGCCGCCTTAAGTGAAGTTGCTCTCGTGTCAGGAACATGCTCAACTACCATGAATCTCTCAATCACCTCACCTCGTTTATCAAGATACCTAAATAAGACAAAGGAGCATGATTAATATATAAAGTAACATCTACAAGGCTAAAATAATGCACACAACAATACGAGCAAAGGTACTAACCTCAAACACATAGCCATTTGCTCCTTCATAGATGCATATCTTTACTCATCAACAAGTAATGCAAATTTACTATCTCCAATCTCCTCAATAATGACATTCGTGGTCTCTTCTGCATAAGCCTTGCATAATTCCAATTTTATCTTATGTGAAGTCAACTGGTTATCTCCTGCATCCCCAAATAATTTTGCCACCTTTGGGTCTTTCTTTTTGAACAAGTCCAACAACACTTTAAGGTTACCCTTATTCATTGAGATACTAGACTCATCATGGCCACGAAAAGCAAGAGCTTGTAGTATCAAAATTTTGACAATACCCAATATAATCAAGAGATGCGCTTTGTATTCTTCTTCTTGCTTCTAAGAACCCCTATCAAACACATGTGGCAGATTTTGTCTTTGATTTTTGAAATCCTCATAATGTTGCCTAGATTTATTATGAGCACTATCATGCTTGCCAACATGTTGATTAAAAACTTTAGGCCCATCCTTCCAAGATTTGAATCCATTTCCAGTGAATGCTTCAATACCATAGTTTTCAGCTCTAGGTTGCTTAAACAGGAAACAATAAAAGCAAAAGGCTGGATTTTTTCAATGCTATATTGCAACCAGTCGCGATGATCACTGAACCAATAGTTATGAAAGCTTCTACCATATATCCATATATATGTATGCTTAGTTGGATGGCAAGGACCCACACTAATATACTCCCTTCTAGCAAGATCTCTAATGTCTGCATCTAACTCCTCAATTGGTATTCTCTTGCCGGGGTCAGATTCAACATCACCGGGTTTGAGTTCACCTCTAATATTAGGGGTATTATCTATTGTTTGAGCTGAAGGACCTGTTTCTGCGGTTTCGTAGTTCGAACTTCAAAAAAGGAATACAATGTCTTATTTATTTTACTCATCTTGTGTTCCTGTATTAGAGAAAGAAAAATGTCTCAATGTCAAAATCGGTTTCTATATCTAACAAACAGACAAACAGTGGCATCTAGTATCTAAAATCATCATTAGATAAACAAAAACATGGCATCAAGCTATCAAAAACTGATAAAGTGACTCAGTGAGGACTGAGCAGTGAGCTGTGAGACAGCGACTACCTCGCCGGACGCCGGGCAGCTTGCAGGTTTCAGCCTCGCGCCCTAGCCGAGGCCGCCGCCTCGCGCCCTCCCTGGACATGGCAGATAGGGCAGCAGCCGCAGCGGCACAACCGGTGATGAGGACATCAATACCATTGTTACACCCATAGCCCCTGCTGCTATACATACTGGCACGCCAATTGAATTACCAGGTACTTTCGTTTCTTGGTAACAATTCTAATGTTCATGAGAGTATGATGCTGCCTAAGTTGGATACATTTGTGTTGATTACTAATGAAGGGCCTCACATGGGCAAGAGGGATGAACACTGGAGCAGAAACAAACATGGAGATGAAGCCGCGCGTGAAGGGAACCAGAACGACGTTTCTAGTGCATATTTCAGCACTTTGAAGCCTCCATGATGACATACAAGGACATGGACGAAATATACAAGATGCCCCATCATAAATTTGGTCCATTGGTTATTTAAGGTGCTGCACCACCTTATTTTTGGGCCAGGCCCATGTAATTTAGAAATACAACTTCCTAGGCTTTTTTTAGAGTCGTATGTGTGGGGAAACATAATTAGGGTTGGTTTCAGACCCCTCCTCCTAAGGGTCACGAAATTCTCCCTATTCCTTCATATATATAGCCCTTAGGGCATCGTTTAGACATTGGGTTTTGTTTAGATTAAAAGTTCGCCATAGCTACAACTTCGCGTACTTCATTTGAGTTCAACGACCAGACCAAGACATCACAGAACCCCACCTTGATCAATAAAGCTTTCAGCTTATATTCGCAATATCCAGATCGCAAACTTAGTTTCTTGCTTGTTGTTTATTTGCTTGCAGGAAATAGACCTTTGTAGTCAGGTTGATCGTGCTCCGGCATGGTCAATAAACTCTGGTAGTTGGTTTAGCGATTGCTAAGGCGCGACATCCTCACACGTCCGTAGTCGGATCGTCAAAGTTTACTCCTCTGAAACGATAATCACCTTCTCCTTGAAAGATGGGACACCTTTGCCCCTATCAACCGGGGTCCGGTGGGGGAGGGGGGCGCTGGAACGAAGACTCGAAGGGGGGGGGATCCAGGGGGCTCTGGTAGATGAAGTTGAGCGGTGATGGTGGGCAGCGACCGGCGGCGCCTTAGGGTCCGTCAGGTGAGGTCGGGGGAAGAGTCGGGGCGGCTGCGTCTGACTGGTTCGTGTGGTGAGCGGCTAGGCCAGTTGGCCTGGGCTGCGCCCCGGGCCAATTTTTTTTATAAATATAGTCCGAGAATTTTTCTCACGCCCCAGGCCATGGCCCGGACTGCCTAGGGATCAAGTCCGCCCATGCATCTATCAACAACTACAAACACTAGAGCAAGCCAAAGTCGTGGCCACTCCCTCATTGAAGCCGCGCAAAACTTATTGTACTACATGGTCGAGAAGCCGCCGTGCTAAGGCCCTGCACTATCGGTACACTAGAACAGCAACCGCGGTCAACAAAGAGAAGTGTAGAGCATAAGGATCCAATCTGTAAACACACAAATGAAGACTGTATCCAAGGGATCCAACAAAGACCAACACAGATTGAATCATGAGATCAGTCAGAGAAACACCTCCACATGCTTTTCAACAATGCAAGCCGCACAATCGGAGCAGGATTTGGGTGGGAAAACCCTTATTCATCTTTATGGAGCCGACACCGCGCCTCCTGAACATGACACAAACCCTAACCGACCTAAAGAACACACCTTTTTAGGGATCCTAAAAAACACACCTAAAAACGTAGCAGGAACCCTCCCACAGCGAAGCCTGGGGTTCATCCTGCCTTCATGGCCCAATGGCCACAAGAAACGAGAGATTGGCAAAGTTGGATGTTTGATTGAACGTAAGGTGATAAAAGTTGATAATTATTGTGTTAGGTCATCTCCAAGGTAGACCTGTAAAACGTCGGTATATGTCCGGCTTGACACATTTGTCCACTCGCAATCCAATGTCCGCAAAGCTGTCCGCACGTTTAAATTATGGTATTCTCCCCTGCAAAAAAAAATTCTGGTATTTTGAAGACAAACGTGGGGAAGATTCACCGGAGTCTGCACATGTAGTTGACCAGTCACATGCATGGTCCCTCGATACACATGAAAAACGCACATACATGAGGCAGATGAGCTTGGCAACGTTGGCTAGCTAGCATTGAGCAACTCCAAGGTTTACCATTTTTGGATAAATTATGAGAGATTGGCAACGTAAGTTGGTACCAAATCAATTGGTAGCAAAATTTTTGGTTTGTCAAATTGTCGGCTGGCCAATTTTTGGTAACCAACCAATCATTGTCTACGTTTTCTCAATGTTCTGTGTTGGTCTATGGTCGTGCCTAGTATATGTTCAACGTGTGTTGCTAGACAACTCGACCGTATTTTGTCTTTCTTTCAAACTCGTGAGCCGTGTGGCACGTGCTTCACCTTGCCGAAGCTCGTAGGCGCCCGAGCCGCCGCTTCCGCGTTCCCCGTCGCCACCATCTGCCGCCTCAGCTGCCTGGAGGGAGACTAGGGCCAGTTCTTTTCGCTTAATTGTGTAGAATTACTGCCCGGAGAAGCATAATTACAAAAGAACTCATCTCTGCTTCAGGAATTGTCCACAATCATCTCACAATTGCAAGTGCAATCTAGAATGACCAATTTTTGGCAATTCTCGTAATTCTAGGCAATCCCGCAAAGTAAAATTGTTCGTTTTAAACAAATACCCCTATTGGGCACTGAAATTACGACCAAAATGCCACTCCTCGACCCAACAGACCCGAGCGCAACTCCTTCCTCCTGTGCCCGCGGCGCACACTACTTTCGTCCCCAACCTCTGTTCTGCTAGGGTTGCCGCCGCCATGCTGCTCCCCGCCGCCGGCCGCTGCTGCTGCTCACCACGGAAGCAGGACACCACCCCGACCCGGCCGCCCTCCTCATCGTCTCCTCCTTGCCTGGCTGCACCTCCTCAAGTCCTTCTCCGCCCAGCCCGAGCTCCAACGCGAACCACCCCGACTCGGCCGCCCTCCTGCTCGAATCCTCCCCGGCCGGCCCTCCCTTCCCTCCGACTGAAAGCAGGCCGCCAACCACCGCGCCTAGCTGCCACTTCTCCTCTACGGCCAGCCACCACCTGGCCCGCTACTGGTGAGTTCCCCTCTATCTCCCTCCGTCTCTTCAATCTAAGGGCATTATAGACATTTCATTAGACAACCCATACAACAATCACAGGCTAGAATCACAGAAAAAAACTGGACAGGCAATTCTGTGGGCAGTTTCCAGAATTATAATTCTCCAAAATTATGATGCGAAAAGAACTGGCCCTAGCTCGTGGTGAATCGGGTCCGAGGCGTGTTCAGCATACCGAGTTATCCTCATGATGACCAATCTCATGCACTCAGCTGAGAACTTTCTGAGAGGCATATGGGGAAAACAAATGCGTGATAAGCACAAGGATAACTGGATGAGTGCACGCCGCCCACCTTTTGCTTCCAAACTTGATTATTTCAAGGGGATTCGGTCGTTGTATTTACCGAATGTATGTCCATTTGTTTAATCAGAACCTCTTACAAGTGTTCGCTAGCTTGGCGTGAAGAGGCCGTATCTCGCCCGGCGGGCCTAACAATATTCCGCATCCTCTTACGTAATCTCGTCTCAACCTGTCATCTAGCTGACGCCGTGATCATATATACAATCCATTTCTGTGCAGTACGATGTCGACCGTAAAAGAAGACAAATTAGGGCGTACCCTGCAACTCATTTCTTTTGGACTCACGGAGCATGGGCGCGGATTGCTTTGGTGGTAGGCTGGTAGCCACGTGCGATCGCCGATTGAACGGTGGTGCGGCCGTGCATGTGCGTGCTAAGGCTGGTCATAGTGGGGAGGAACTTCCGAGTAACATCACACACTCCAATACAACTTTACTTATGTGGCACGTATTTAATGAAGAGAGAGGTGTTTGTGGTAACTAGTTAAGCTACCGAAACATCACACACTCCAAGAAACAATGAGTCTATAACCTAATAAATACATCGTTGCATGACACTATATAGATGTTCCTACCCACTATGAAGGTAGTAACATAGTCTAGGGAAGTGTGTAAGTTACTAGCTTATGTTTTTGCCCATTGTGACCAGCCTAATGAGGCATTAGAGTGGATTGTTTTTCAGATGCGCGGTGGATCTTTTTCATTTTTAGATGAGCAGTGGACTAGTTAGGTACTCCCTCCGTTTGAAATTATTTATCACAAAAATAAATGTATCTACAACTAAAATATATGTAGATACATTCATTTTTTCGATGAGTATTTTCGAACAGAGGGAGTACTTACGAACGTGACGACCCGACCGGGACGCGTCGCACTCTCTCCGAGAGTACCTGACACTTTGTTCTGTTCGCTTATCTTTCTTCTTCTGTGTCGAGCAAGCTTGGTCAATGACACCATGCTGTTGCCGTGATGTCTAGTCGTGCGTTAGCCGCGTCGACCATGCATGCACGTTACGTCCATCATGCAATGCAAGCATGCAGCATGATGTATGAGATGTGTCGATACATGCGTATAAGTCGGCAGCTACTGCTCACAAAGAAAAGAGTTGAACTAGAACATGTCTATGTCTAAGTGCGAGAAAGTAATTAGCTAAAGTAAAGTAGTGCAGTGATGCATGCAAATACACAAGCAGTATACACAATTCCGGTATAGTTTCAGTGGATGTTTGACTTTATTTTTTGCTAAAATGATCTCCATACCTATTATCAAAGTTCTTCGATAGTACGAAGCAACCCAAACATAACAAAAGATATATCAAGATTCACCGGACAACCACTATCACCACCAAAACGAGCCGCCAACGCAACTAGAAGATGATTTGTTGTTACAATTATTGCATTACACACCTCAATACCCATGAAGAACACACATACATGAGGCACTATGAGCATGCTTGGTTGATAGCCAACAAATTGGCTAGCGAACGGTTTGTCATGCCAACATTTAGCAACTCCAAAACTTGCCAATTTTTGACAATTTTTGAGAGATTGGCAAAGTAAGTTGGTATATAATCAATTGGTAGCCAAATTTTCCTCTAGCCAAATGTTGGCCAAGCATTTTTTTGGGGTAACTAACTACTCGTCCTCTATGTTTCGCATCCTATTAATAGTTTCGCATCCTATTTTTTTTACTATTAATATTTTCACTCTACATTTTTTTTGAAAAAGGGGGACTTCCCGGCCTCTGCATCAGAACAATGCATACGGCCACCTTTATAAATAAGCAAATAGGTTCAAACAAGGTTTTACAGTCTGAAACAAAAATAACGGCAAGCTCACAAAGAGCCACAACGCCAAAAACACAAAAGCCCAGAGGCCACAACCGGCTAGCATAACAAAGATAGGACAACTAATCGCCTATCCTATTACTTGACCGCCATCCAAACTGGTTGAAGATATGACGTGCTACCATCTCCCACCGGATAGATCCAATAATCAAACGCTCCCTGGCCTCCGTCGGAGTGAGTAACGACCACATACGGATCAACGCACTGGCTCGGAATAAAACCTGCAAAAAATGAATATTTGTTGTTCTGTTAAAAACCAAATCATTTCTGCAGGTCCAAATTGCCCACAAAAAAGCACATACTCCTACACGAATGTGTCTAGCTGTTTCGGACTCAATCCCAACAAGCCACATTCCAACTAACGTACTGACAGAATTCGAAGGAGTAATGTTAAAGGCAATGTGCATCGTCTGCCACAAAACTTTGGACAACGGACAATCAAAAAAGAGGTGCTTGATAATTTCATCCCGATCACAAAAACTACACCTAGTAGATCCTGTCCAGTTGCGCTTTACCAAGTTATCCTTTGTTAATATCACTTGTTTATGTACAAACCATATAAACACTTTAATTTTCAAAGGAACTTTGACTTTCCAAACATATTCGGAACTAGGAATGGCGCTAGAGTTGATGACATCGATATACATCGATTTAACTGTGAACTCTCCAGGCCTAGTAAGCTTCCAGCACAACTGATCGGGCTGCTGAGAAAGCTGAACCTCCATCAGTCTACACACTAAATGAAGCCATGCTTCCCACCGGTTGCCAACAAGCGTCCTCCTAAAATGGATATTAAGGGGGATGGACTGCAGTATTGTTGCAACATAAGCATCACGTCGTTGAACAATACTATACAGGGACGGATACTGAAGCGCCAGCGGCGTCTCTCCAAGCCAGGTATCCTCCCAGAAGCGCGTGGTGCGTGGTAGTGCCATTACCGATTATAAACTTTGTCCTATTGAAGAAGGCTGCTTTGACTCTCATGAGCCCCTTCCAAAATGGTGAGTCTGTCGGTCTCACTGTCACCTGGGACAAAGTTTTGGACTGCAGATACTTACTACGAAGAATCTGCGCCCACGTGGCATCAGTCTCAACTGATAACTTATACAACCACTTACTGAGAAGACATTTGTTCTTGACTTTAAGATTTTCAATGCCAAGGCCCCCCTGGTCCTTAGGTCGACAGATGATATCCCATTTGGCGAGTTTGTATTTTCTTTTTAGCTCAACGCTCTGCCAGAAGAATCTGGATCGATAGAAGTCCATCCTTTTCCTAACATCAACTGGGACTTCGGAGAAAGACAAGAGAAACATAGGCATACTCGTGAGCATGGAATTAATAAGAATCAATCGGCCTCCGTATCACATGAGTTTTCCCTTCCAGCAACTCAGTTTCTTCTCAAACCGTTCCTCGATACACTTCCATTCTCTGTTTGTCAGCTTACAATGGTGAATTGGTATACCTAAGTACGTGAAAGGTAATGTCCCCAATTCGCATCCAAAGAATTGCCTATAAGCCTCTTGTTCTTCATTGGCTCTACCAAAGCAGAACAACTCGCTATGAAAGTTAATCTTCAACCCGGTCAATTGTTCAAATAAGCATAACACCAGCTTCATATTTCTCGCTTTTGCCAAGTCATGCTCCATAAAGATGATCGTATCATCAGCGTACTGTAGGATAGACACACCTCCATCAACTAGATGAGGCACCAAGCCACCCACCTAACCAGCCTCCTTTGCCCTACCTATCAAAATTGCCAACATATCAACCACAAGTTGAACAAAATAGGGGACATTGGATCACCTTGTCTCAGGCCCTTGTGTATCTGGAAATAATGACCTATGTCATCGTTCACTTTAATTCCAACACTCCCTTTTTGCGTGAAAGATTCTACCTGCGTCGCCAGGCTTCATCCAAACCCTTAATGCGTAAGGCCTATTGCAGGAAAGGCCATTTGACTTTATCATACGCTTTCTCGAAATCCACCTTGAAAACTACTCCATCTAGTTTTTGTGTGTGAATCTCGTAGAGCATTTCATGAAGGACCACAACCCCTTCTAGGATGTTTCTGTCCGGCATGAAAGCAGTTTGGGAATGCTGCACCATAGAATGCACAATCTGTGTGAGCCTATTAGTCCCGACCTTGGTAAAGATTTTGAAACTAACATTAAGAAGACATATGGACCTGAATTACTCAATTCTCACAGCCTCTGTTTTCTTAGGAAGCAGGGTTATCATTCCAAAATTCAGTTGAAATAGTTGAATCTGTCCAGAGCATAAGTCATGGAACAACGGCAACAAGTCCCCCTTAATAATATGCCAGCACTTCTTATAGAACTCCGCCGGAAATCCATCCGGGCCGGGAGAGTTATTATTTTTCATCTGCGAGATGGCCTCAAACACCTCTTTCTCAGAAAAAGGAGCAGCCAAAATATCGTTCTCATCGGCAGAAAGTTGAGGAACACCCTCAATCCTAGACTCATCCAGAGAAACACAGTTATCCTCTGGAGTCCCAAACAACTGCTTGTAATACTCGGTTATGTATAATTTTAGGTTCTCCTATTCTAAAATCGTTCCTTCATCTTGTTCAAGCTGAAAGATCCTCTTCTTTCTGTGCTTGCCATTGGTAATCATGTGAAAGAATTGAGTGTTCGCGTCCTCCTGGACAACTCGTCGGACCTTGGCCCGCAGCGCCCACTTTAATTCCTCTTCACGAAGAAGCTCTTTCAATCTCACCTCCGCGTCAAGCTTGGCATGAAGCTCCGAGGCCGGCAGAACCATGGTTTCGACTTTTACATCTAGGGACTGAATAAGGGTCAGGAGCCTTTCCTTTTTGACCTTGTAAATCCCACTAAGATGCTTAGCCCACCCACGTAGAAAACTTCTCAAGTGCCTGATCTTATTCTGCCAACGCTTAAGCGCAGCCCCGCCTCCTGTATCCTTAGCCCATTTCCTGGCTACGAGATCAAAGAAGACGTCTCGTTCAAACCAAGCCAGCTCGAACGAAACCGAGTTTTTGTTTCCCAAGTGGGTCGCCTCACCCGAGTCCACAAATAAAGGCATGTGGTCAGCAATACCACGGGAAAGTGCCTGAACTGTTACGAAGGGAAACTCTTGTTCCCATTCGACGCTAGCTAGAACTCGATCCAGCTTTTCAAATGTTGGATTTGGCAACGCGTTAGCCCAGGTAAATTTTCTTTTCGAAAGCTCTATCTCTCTCAGATCCAAGCTTTCAATGATGGTATTAAACATAAACGTCCATCTCTCATAGAAATTATCATTGTTCTTCTCCTCACGCCTTCTAATGATGTTGAAATCACCCCCACCAGGATCGGAAGCTGCTCAGAGCCGCAAATCCGAACTAGATCAGCTAGGAAATCAGGTTTGAGTTCGGGCTATGCGGCACCATATAGCTCCACCAGAGCCCAAGTAAACCCATCGGCCTTGGACTGCACCCGAAACTTAACTTCAAAGTCTCCCATCACCACACTCTGGACTTCGAGCAAATCGCATCTAACTCCGAGTAAGATCCCACCCGATCTTCCTCTCGGCGGCAGACAATGCCAATCAAAATCAATACCTCCCGATAAAGTATTGAGAAACTGTGGCGAAAAATTATCTCTACCAGTTTCTGACAATGCGATAAAATCTAGCCTATGCTCGATAGACGCCTTTACAAGAAACCTTCTTTTAGCCAAGTCTTTCAGACCTCTGCTATTCCAAAAGATTCCTTTCACAATTCGTCATGAATTTTTTTAGCAGAACAGATTCTAGCACTCCTACGCACTGGCGAAGCCGGGTAAATATTCCGCTTCCACTTGTGTTTAGGTTTGTTCTGACCCCCCCAGCCGGTCCTCATGACCAGGCTCGGTGGACGTAACCATGACAGCCTCAGAGGTGTCATCCTCTATACTCAGGGAGGGGTGGTACAAGATCCGCACAGAAATTATCGAGCACCCTGACCCCCAAAGCATCAATATCGGAATCATTCATGGGTTTAACCGCTGCTAAGTTATGAATCATCTCTAAAGCCCGCTCCGCCTCTAAATCCAGGATATCATTAACAGAATTTGAAATTTCACTATCATTACCACCTAGTGAAACTCCTAATTGGTTTGCATTATTAATAATCTCATCATTAGAAAAATGCAAAATGGGATTAGAGGTATTAACCGACATGCCAGTAATGACCTCAACGTCACAAAGCTTGGCCGCCCTCATGGCGCACCACTGCTGTATGTCATCAACCTCCGGATGATCCTGGAGACGGCAGCTCAACCGCCGCCCCACAGAGACCGGATCCGGAATCCCTCCAAATGCAATAACCTCCTCCCGAGTGCTCCGGGTGGGGCCTCCTGCCTCACCCCTAACACGCAGTCGGTCGGCCTCCATCGACGAAACAGCAGGAACGCCTGTAAGCGGCGTTGGAGAACTCCCTGGCGCCGCCGACGTCGGCCGCGCACGGCAGCAAAGAATCGGAGACGTACCGGGGGAGGGGAGTGCATGGGCCGCCTGCCCGTGCTCCCCACCCGCCCCGGCCCTCAGGCAAGAGTGGCTCGTCGGCGCCACAAGAGGGATGGCCTCCCTAGGCGCCCCAGGAGAAGAGGGCGCCGAGGCCACCTGCCCTGAGCCCCCCAGAAGGCGGAGCCACCACTTGCAGCTCCGGCAACGCAAGAGGAGAAGAGGGTGCCGAGGCCACCTGTCCCGGACCCCCTCCCGAAGGTAAGACCTCCACCACTGAATCCGCGTCCCTAGGAGAGGCAACACACTAAGCAGGAGAGGGAGAGGCCGCCTGCCTAGACTCCTCCTCCTCTCCCCTGAACGAGGTCGGTGACCCCCCGAGAACGGGACTCTCAACATCCTCAAAATTCAAGGTGGGTAACGTGTGCTCAAAAACATCGTCTGACTCTATCCGGTCACTCCAAAGTCTCGGAGGCGCAGAAGCAGGCTCAAAAGACCCAAATCTCAGAGCGGTCATAGGCACCGAAGAGGGTGGTGCCGTCCCATCCACGGGCGTATGAGAAACGGGCCCTGGTCCGTTGGACAACTCTCGTCCAGCATCATCTACCGGTGCCTTCTTAGCTCCTGAGTTGTCATCTCCCTCGTGCATGTCTACATCAGTCCGACTGGCAGCCTCAGCAAACAGATCCTCATCCTCAAATTCGATCACGAGGTTATAAATCTGACCTCTATATGTCCACTTGACCACATCAGGCACGAACTCAATATCCAGAACACTCACCAGCAGTCGGGCTACCCCGCGAGCTCTGGTAAAAGCCATATCCACTCTCTCAGTTTTCCCCACCATAATGCCCAAGGTAGCCACAACCCTAGCATCCTGCATCGGCTTTGAGGGAGCCCTAGAGAAACGTAGCCAAACCTGAGTAAGAGGCTTACCCTGAGGTTCGACCTTCTTCCACTCGTGAAACTCGAGTATACATTCTGTGCCATGTACTTTGCACAACCCAAAACTCAGAAGTCTCTGCAAGTCATTAACCGAAGGAAACTCAACCTTAAACAAGTTGGCCTCGAGATAAACGAGCTCCTACTGGAAGTCACCTGGAGCTAACTCCTTAAGTCGCTGCACAATCTGTGTCTCCGAGACATTTCCTTTGGTAACTTTCACCACCCCAATGGTCATACTCGGGGTGTCCTTAGGAATCTCCCTCGCACTTGGAGACTCAAAAAACGTGAGCTCAGCACAATACACGCCATACATCATAAGAGACGGTATCTGATCACGCAAAATCAGATAGTCCCCCGTATCATGTGTCGGCTTGCCGCAAGTATCACAAAGTTCAGCCACACATTCAGCAATAAAATGGCCCTTCTCTCCACAATGATAGCACAACATTTTATCCTTCTTGCGCGCCCACTTGGACGCTCTATCCGAATCATCCCTGTCGGTCACCTCCACTGACACTGACACCGTGATCTCATTCTCGGGTATCTCAGCATTAGCGAGCGCCGTCACCATATCCATAGTCTGACCAGACAGCGCCGGTGCCTCGGCATCCCCGGCGGCGTCTGTCCACTCAACGTCTGCAGGCGGAGGAGGCTGCCATTGACGGAACCGACCACCTCGACCACCACAATGACCGCGATAACCGCCCCGCTGCCGAAAGACCGGGACAGACGCCCCCTCGACAAAACCACCCAGAGGGCCGAGAAAAGGTCTCTCCGCAGTGCCATCACTCTGACAAGCATATCCGCGGCCACCACCTATTGACGATGAACCACGGTGTTGGCCCTCCCCGTAGACATTGTAACCATCATCTCCCCATTGACCCCGGGGCGTTCCAGAAGCACCTCCAGCCCCCGTGTTTTGAGGCGGTGGCACCTGCGTCTGCATCGACCCAGACCGTTTCAGCACCGGCCTCACGACGAAGTGAGGCGGCGGGGCTGCCCGAGGCTGATGACCGGGCATCACACCCTGGTTCCCCGGCGTGGGCGGCCTGGGTGCAATCGTACCACCCCGGCCCGCAGTGGTAACCACAACATGGCCTTGCGCCGGCGGGCGGGGACCGAGAACCGGCCTGCCTCGACCCACAACAGGCAGCACCGAGCCCTGCGCCGGCGGCCGAGCCCCTGGAAGAGCACCACCACCACGTCCCGCAGCCGCATACGCCGTCCCACTGGCCACCGTAGCACCCCGTCCGGCAGCAATGGCCGACGGCGGCATTCCTCCGCGACCGGAGCCAGCGCCCGGCAGCGGCGCAGCACCACGGCCGCCGCTAGAGCCCGGCGGCGGCGCACCCCCGGCGTGGCCAGCCCCGTCCGGAATGGCAGGCTTCTTTGCTGGCGGCATGCATGCCCCGTGGCCCATCCTGGCCCCTAGGGGAGGGATTCGCCTGGCACGTCCAAGCCTAGATGATCGCAGCCGGGGTTGCCGTCGTTGGAAAACCCTAGGGCGCGAGGAGGGAGTTCGCGACGTCGATGGAGAACAGATGCATGCGATGTCGTGCTCGATATCGATTGAAATCGGACTAGTCTGGGCCTCATACCCAACCGTCCCCGGCCCAATGACACTTAGCGAACTATCAGCCAAAACCGGACCACTTCGCCCAGTAATGAATTCAAACGCTCGTGACGAGCCGCCGCGATCTGGATCGCCGTGCTCGCTGGCGTCACCGCCGCGATCACCACCAGCGCCGATCTAGGCCCTGCCCGGCTCGATTTCTTCCTTCTCATGATTGTAATCCACGACTCCGGACGAATCAAATCGAAAAGCGTTAAGTTCGGGAGACTTACCTTAGGCAGGGGGGCCCTTCCATGGCCTGATCGCCGTCGCCGCCGTTCTCCGATGCACGACGCGACGGACCATTTCTTTCCTCTCTCCCGTGTGCAATCCAAGTCTGGCCGGATCGTCAGGTGGCAAGACTTTGTCAACCGTTGTAGCCACCTCATCTTCGTCGTAGCCGGAATGGAAGAACTCACAGATGAGATCGGACGGGGTCGGAGATGACGGAGAGGCCACCGGCGAGTCCCCATCCTCATCCAGATCGTCCTCATCGGAGTCCGCCAGGGCCCAAAATCGGCCACCGACTCGCCGGCGATCCCCGGTCGATGAGGGCGGGGCACTCGTGGTCACCCCAGTAGTCGCCCCCGCTCCCATATCACAGTCAGGGTAGGGAGTGTTGAATTGGATTGGATTAGTTTCACTCTACATATTGCTTTTTAAATTATATGGTCTCCTTTACGCTCAATTTATACCCAGATGATATTGTAAAGTTGTACGGTCAAAGTTTTCGAGTTTAATTGATGGTAGTAAACTAGGTCATACAAGATTTATTGCATAGAGAAACATCAAGATGCGGATAGAAGAGCTAGAGACGTTGACTTTAAAGAATCTTAAAGTAGCTTTCATGTCTATTATGGAACTCTAATATTCATTTCAGATATTCCGACTTTTTTATTCATTATTTCATGAATACGGAATGCTTGCATATATTTTCATTGACAGAAGTAAAAGGGAGTTCATGGCGGAAGGGAGGCATCACAATACACGTATGCTAGAGGCCGCGATCATGATAACCTGGCCAGAAGAGACATGGGATGCCTTTTCTTCTTTCTTATTTGAATCGATAAAATCATGTTGTTTTAGAAAGGTGCATATCTCTGATCACTTGGTGTAAACAAGACTTGCCAGTGATCTCCCTGGCATCTATTCTTATTATGATCTCTCATACTCTCTGCACAGATCAATAAAATCAGATAATTGTTCTGAAAAGATGCGTATCCTAACAACTCTGGTGTAAACAAGGCCTGCCAGTGATCTCGTACGCCGAACGTAGACGCCTCTGGAGTCCGTATACACCAGCTCGACCTCGACGTCATCAGCCCTATCTATATCCTCGAGACTTCTATCTCTTGCGTGTGTCAGCATCTTCATTATATCTCTTATTTCTTTCCTTATCTCATACTGCTTACTATCATCCTGCCACCGAACACACCTTCCTAATTAGCTCTGCATCGATGCAACCTCGTTTTTTACCATCTCCAGTCAGTGAAAGACTGGTACCAGTAGATGTGAACTCCACAAGGGACGAGCTGTCCCTTTTGGTTGATGCAAGCATTTTTCCTGCGTCTTCTTCTTCCTGCGTCTTCATCTTTTGTTGAAGTTGTGTCGAATATTGTGTACAAGGTAGGTTACAGTTGGACTTGTAGTTGTATTGTGTTTACAGGGTATGGAGTCGTGTCCAAGTAGGACACTTGTATCCTAGGCCTCTCTCATATAGCGGGGGTAGACACACGATGTAACCTATGCCAACATAATAGCACATGCGCGCAAGGGGGAGCCGGCGGCATGTGCCGGCGCCCGGGTGGCAGGTGTGCGGTATTGTGACGGTGTCACGGGGAGGAGCGCCCATAGTCAGGCCCCGGGGATGTAGCCATATCGGTGAACCTCGTTAACAAATCTCGGTGTCGTGCTCGTGTGATTGCTTGGTCCTCGGATGATCGACGGTATGCCTCGGATTTATTCTAACAAGTGGTATCAGAGCCCAGGTGCCCGGAATGAATCTCGGTAGACTCACGGGTGGTCGGTCATGGTTGGTGGGCTGGAAATGCTGGTGTTGGCGAGCCCATGGATGACCGATGTGTGAGGGGGAGATTGTTGGGTTTAGTCCCACATGGGTTGTGGGGAGAGACATAACACGACTTATAAGGGCGCGGGTGTCCCCTCCTAACAGGCTAGTCTTTTGAGGGGAGAGGGTCAAGGCCTGTCATAAGTCGGTGTTGCTCTTCGGTTGGGCCTGGTTGACGCATGTGGGTCGGAAACGCTGTTGATAACGGACCCGGGATTGCGTAACAAGTGGTATCATGAGCTAGGTTGTTCGGAGGCTGTGAATTGTTGATCTAGAGGAGAACACGTGAAAGTTGTCGATAGGATCTAGCGAGATGCAATGAGTATGATTGGAGAAATGGCAGCAGATGTTGTCGCGTCGGTGGATCAAAGTTGCTCTTGAAGATTCATGAAGGACGGTGTGGTGTTTGGAAGAAGCGATCGGAAGGCAGGCGACGTCAAGCGAGCACGCTGCGTGTAGCAGCGGATTCGAAGCGCCGCGGACCAACTCAAGCGTTGGTGGGTTGCAGCCATGCAGGGAGCCGTAGCCAACATGGCTCGTGGGCATGCTAGGACGTGGCGGGCTGGCCCAGGTGGCGGATTGTGTGCGTTCTTGATGGGCTAGGCCCTTGTGCAGCCATGAGGTGGACTGGGGTTACCAAGGCGGAGCAGCGGCCACGCGTGCAGAGGTGCTGCTGAATGATACGTGTGCTACGCTATGAGCGAAGGAATCAGGCACGTGAAGATTTGTTTGGACAAAAAAAAGGCACAATGTCTAGGCTTCATGTAAAGAGCGTGCGTGTTTGTTCATGGGCAGATTTGAGATGTGTCTTTGCTGCTAAGAGTACACGGAAATGCACTAGCAAAACAATGACGTGAAAAAAATAATTGTGCAAAGAATTCTTCGGGTCAGGTTTGCATGGAAGTTTTTTCTGTCAAGTTTGCTGAGAGGGCTCGGAGATTATGTGAAGCGGAGGACAGTGCGTCATGAGGATCATGTTTAACAGGGCGTCGAGTAATGCATGGTATGTGCTGGTTGACACAATGCAGGGTGAAACATGGTTGCAGTCGGATATGTTCGGCTGGGTCGGACTAGGCAGTCCGACGGATCGACTTGGATGTCGGTTGGTACAGAAGATGGTGATGGGATCGGCGGAGACGACGTAGGAGCGTGATGCTGATGGTGACCGACTTCTGAGCATGGAAACACGTGGTGCACATGCCCGAGGCTTGTGTGGCTTCGTCAAGACTATGGCGCGGGGTTGATTCAAGGTGGTGTACACACGGAGCTTGAAGTCGACGGGGCGCGAGGGTGGACTGATCATCTACCATGGAGTCATGTTGAAGGTGGAGCTGGATTGAGGGGCTACGGTGTAAGGATCCAGAGAATCGAAGCCTATTCAGCGGACGGGAAAGAGCGAGTGACACGTAGTTCGGACTGGAGCCCAGTGGTCTGATGGAAGCGTGAAACTCGTCATCGGTCGGTGATGGTCGGTGGTACTCTGCAGTGGGGTTTGAGTGGTGTGGGTTCGCGACCCTTGAGACTCGACCAGGACAGCGGAGGCTCGACGCGGTAATAGCGGCGAGGCGTGCGGCGCGCACGAGGCATGGAGACGGGTCAGGGCTTTGGTGGTCATACATGTGGTGAGACAGCTGCGAATTTGACTCGGGATGACTACAAGCAACGGTGAAATTCCTTCAAGTTTCAGACAGGCGGTCAAGAAAGGAGCGGTGATGTTGAGTTCAGGTAACTCTTATGTGTGACACCCAATATGTGAGTTGTTCACTTTCACGCAGGACAGTGATCAGTGTGTGATGGCGTTGGACTGATACTCTGGAAGTTGGGAGCGCAAACTAGAGTAACGTGGAACTTAATTTAGCTCGAGTGTTGACTGTTGTCAAGAAAAGAAGGGACTACAAGTTGCAGGTGGAGTCATATGGAGTCTTTGGAGTAGCAGCGGTGCTCATGGGATAAGCTCAAGTCCAATGTACATGAAAGTTTGATGCATTGACGAACTCAAGGTGGTGGAGAATATTCGCCAAGGTGGAGTTTGTTGGAGTTGTGTCAAATATTATGTACAAGGTAGGTTACAGTTGGACTTGTAGTTGTATTGTGTTTACAGGGTATGGAGTCGTGTCCAAGTAGGACACTTGTATCCTAGGCCTCTCTCATATAGCGGGGGTAGACACACGATGTAACCTATGCCAACATAATAGCACAGGCGCGCAAGGGGGAGCCGACGGCATGTGCCGGCGCCCGGGTGGCCGGTGTGCGGTATTGTGACGGTGTCACGGGGAGGAGCGCCCGTAGTCAGGCCCCGGGGATGTAGCCATATCGATGAACCTCGTTAACAAATCTCGGTGTCGTGCTCGTGTGATTGCTTGGTCCTCGGATGATCGACGGTATGCCTCGGATTTATTCTAACATCTTCTTCTTCAACGATAGATATCGTGTCACTATCCTGATTATCGTCACTCCCACTCCAACATGTGGCTACTGTTGCTGCATGGGTGGGTACATAGAACACATCAACCACTCAATCAGCACCTCTAGGTCAGGGCGGGCGTCGTGGGAAGCTAGGGTGCACGCAAAAATGAGCTCTTGGCGCATGCCGCGAGACGCAACCCGCGGCACCGCATCCCCGTCGACGACATTTTCAAATATTGCTTTCAGAAACAGAAAAAACTCAATTCTCAATCACTGTACGCAGTTAATCAATGGTATGCGTTGCCGTCAGAACCGCGATGGCCGCTCGTTGCGCTGCACTTGCACCGCAGCGGCGCGCTAGTCCACTGTCCACACACTCGCTCGTCACCATACGGCTGGCGTGCATTGAACTGGACGTCCATGCATGTGGCCAGACGGCGAGCTGCTGCACGGTCTGCACGTGGGTGATCCGGTGTACCTGCCGGAGATCGAATGGATATCTTGATTCTTGAACTAGGCTAGGCTGGGCACATCTATTCTGTTACACTGATTCGATCGGACAGATCATGTGCTGTTCGCTAGCGTTGGGCCGACGGCCGGCCTCCATCAATCGCGTCTCGGCAGGTTTGGATTCTATCCGATTAACAAAGTCGCTCGCGCGGCGCGTGCGTGCTTCTTATTTGACTAAGCACGCTGCAGTGGTATCGCCTAGACAACTAGCCGGAAAGAAAAGCACAGTACTAGGAGTATGATCTATCGGATTAACAACAAATCGAGACGGCCGCCAGCCATGTAGTACTATCACTTGACAGCTCGCCGGTAAAAGTACAAACTGTGTGTGTGTGTGTGTGTGTGTGTGGTGGTTTCTGATCGTGCATATGTGTTCAACGCGTGTAACTCGACCGCTCGACCATGTTTTGGCTTCTATCGATCTCGTGATCCATCCTAGAACATGTCAAAGTCTGTTTTTTTCCTCTTGCCGAGCTTATAAGCTAAGTGTGCTCCTATTATGCGCATTACACGACGAACGAAAAAAGTCTAAATGAACTTGTAGACGAAGAGGAAGCAAATGCACCCCACGCGGCTTTTGAGACAGTCCGCTATGGTACGCCAGTTTTCATTTTATTTTAACTTATTTTTTGGTTTTTCTGCGGTTTAGATTTTTTTAATAGTACTAATAAATAATTATAAAATGTTCACGAATGTAAAGAATGTCCAACTATTTTATAATTGTTTTTAAAATATGCCGTGCATTTTGAAAATGGTCATGATATTTTTCTTAAAAACCATGACTTTTCAAAAAAATATTCATCATTTAAAAATATTAATGAATTTGCTCTACTGGGGTTAGACGCCCGCTGGATTTGGTAGTTCTTTTGGGCAGTTTTTGTTGGTGCGGTACTTTGATAGTCTTCTCCAGGATACTTTGTTGGGCAGTGATTCAGTATCGTCAGGTTTTCGTCCCATGGTGGGTGGTCCGTTTTTGGATCATCTGTAGTGGGTTTTCTGGTGGTGCGCCAACTCGCTCCCCCCTTTCGATCTCCTTTTGCTCTAGTCTGATTCCGTAGTTGCTTTCTTGTGGCGTGTGATAGAACCAGTTCCAAAATAGACTGTTGTATTTCCGTTGATTGCAAAATTAATGAAAAGGTGTGTGAGCCTGGTTGGAAAAAAAAATACAGATTTTTTTTAAAAGTTAGTGACTTAAAAAATGAATTATTGCAAATGGTCACACTTGATTTTACAAGTACAAGCATTCTGAAAATTAACAAAAAAGAAATAAAATGTACATGATATTTGTAAGAGTGCACATGTATTTTTTTTTATAATTGTTCAAGAATTTCTAAAAAGACGAAAACCCAGAAAAAAATGAAACAGAAATAAAATCATGGAAAACTAAATAAATAATAAAACCGTTGAACCAAGCTGAAAACAGCGAAACGATGAAAAAATAGATAAAAGAGAAAGAAAAAGAAAACACAGTGTCCGTGAACAACGATGCACATATGCATATTTGTTCAATGCGTAACAACTTGACAATTTTTCTTGGTTCTATCGAACTTGTGATCCATGCTCAAACATGGAAAAAAAAATTCGGTTTTTTTATTAAACACAATTTTCTGAGTGGAGAGGGTCGCTCCCAACTGGGGAAAATCTGTCCTCCCTTCTTTCTTTTTCTTTGCCAACCCATGAGGAAACCGTGAATAGTACACATGCCGGTGAACACGGGTGGTCCTATTCTGCGCTTATAGCGACACTCGCCATGACGTACAGGATCCTACTGAAATAATGCTTGACAGCAACACGCTGTTTTTATTGTTGTTATTATTGTTGAAGCACCAAACAGTAATTTTTATTAATTATAACATGATTTATAAAAGAAGACAAAACAAAAAAAGAGTTACTACATCATCTACCCCACTCCACTTGTTCCAACATGAGATACATTTTTTTCTTTTTAAGAGTACGTCAATGATGTGCCATAATTTATAGAAGGCAGCTGAAAATTTACAAGTTCAAGACCTCTGCGAACAGTGACTCAAACATTACACCACACCAACACCGACAGGATTACAAGAATACTACTCTCTCACTAACAGGCGTAGACCTCCTGCACCGGCCTGCTTCCACTGGAGTGGGGCAGTCAACATTCTTTGCTTTGGTCCTGTGCTTCACTATCAATAAATCTTGTTCCCCTAAAAAAGCAATAAATCTTATTTTAAACCATGCTTCCAGCAACATGCTGTAGCGTCCTTGTTTTTTTATGGCGAAAGTGGCGTCCTTGGTTTATATACAATTGACTAGCAATATAAATTCATCAAAAACGTTGAGTCATCTATTTTGAAACGGAGGGAGTAGCAGCCTCCATCACAATACCAGGATCTCTGACTATCGACTGCCTGGAAAACGTTTGATTCGGTCTTGCCTTCTAGCCAATGGTACAGCCCTGGCGCCCTCGTTTCGGTCTCACCTTCTTTTTCTCCACAAAATTCAACTTACGCAAATTTTGGTTTCAAGCAACTTACAAATAGCCCACACAAAGCAACATACACATCAATATTGGTATTCTTTTCGGGTGGATGTTGGATCGACAGAATAGTGAAACAGTTGATCATTAATGTGTTACACCTTGATACTCATGAAAAACGTACATACATGAGGCATACGAGCATGCTCGGTTTTGATAGTGCTTTAAACATTCCGTGAATTTGTTGTGGCGAGACCAATCTATCTCTTTCCTCTACAAGAAAAACTCTTCTTCCATCGACGTTGCCGCCGGTCCGCCCGATCTCTGATGGCCTATGGGTCACATAGAGGTGTGGAGGATCTCGGCCCCCATCGGCTGGAGGGACCCCGTTCTCGTTCTTGTTAGATTTGACGTTTTGGTTGTGGCTGTGTGGCGGCAGCGATGTCCCTTAGTAGAAATAATGTCTCGCATGTCCTATCTCCATCACGATGGTGCCCCAAGCACCATCGGAGGGCGTGTAGAGGTTTATCTCCGTCTGATCTCATGGGATTCGGTCGGTGCCGGTCTTCGGTGCATCTGTTTGAATCCGGTCTTCGTTCGTCTTCGTCTGAGTGTTTACAGGTTTGACCCTTCTGATCTACGACTTTCGTCATCGGTGATAGTTGCTACTCTGGCGTTCTGGTCCTATGGAGCCTTAGCACGACGATTTCCCGACTGTCAACAAGGTTTGCCCGGCTCCAGTGAGGGAGGGGCAATGACGGTGGCGCACCTTCGGCTCGCTCCACTGCTTGTATTTGTCGCTAGGTGGTCCACATACATGATTATAATTTTTATTATCCCTGTTTTTTTTCGTACTGTCATGATTGAAGATGAATAGATTAGACGTTTCTCGCAAAAGAAAAAAAAAGATAGCCAACAAAATGGCTAGCCAACATTTAGCAACTCCAAGGCTTACCAATTTTTAATAATTTTTGAGAGATTGGCAAGGTAAGTTGTACCAAATCAATCGGTAGCCAAAACTTTGGCTTGTCAAAATGTCGGCCTGCCTATTTTGGGTAACCTACCAATCATGCTGTACGTTTTCTCTATGTTCTGTGGTGGTCCATGATCGTGCCTGCATATATGTTCAACGTGTGTTGCTAAACAACTCGGCCGTGTTTTGTCTTGGTTCGAACTCGTGAACCCTGTGGCGCGTGCTTCACCTTGCCGAAGCTGCCTTCCCCTTGCGTGCGGCCCAGCTCGAACGCGCTCGCGCCGCCGCTTCCGCGTCCCCCGTCGCCACCATCTGCCGCCTCTGCTACCTGGAAGGAGACTAGCTCGTGGTGAATTGGGTCGGAGGCGTGTTCAGCATACGAAGTTATCCTTATGATGATCAATCTCATGCAGTAAGTCAGCTGAGAACTTTCTGAGTGAAAACAAATTACGGCGTGATAAGTACAAGGATACTGGATGAGTGCACGCCGCCGGCCTGTTGCTTCCAAACTTGATTATCTAAGGGGATTCAGTGGCTGTATTTATCTAATATATGTTCATTTGTTTAATCAGAACCTCTTACAAGTGTTCGCTAGCTTGGCGCGAAGAGACCGTATCTCGCCGGGCGGGCCTAACAATCCCCATCCTCTTACGTAATCTCCTCTCAACCTGTCATCTAGCTGATGCCGTGATCATATATACAATCCATTTCGGTGAAGTATGATGTCGACCGTAAAAGAAGACAAATTACGGCGTACCCAGCAACTCGTTTCTTTTGGACTCAAGGAGCATGGGCGCGGATTGCTTTGATGGTAGCCACGTGCGATCGCCGATCGGACGGTGGTACGACCGTGTACTCACGAGGCATTAGGGGTGGATTGTTTTTGGGATGCGCAGTGGATTTTTTTTTTCATTTTTAGATGAGCAGTGGATTAGTTAGGTACGTGATGATCCGACCAGGACGCGTCGCATAGTTGTTAAGTCTTTTTAAAAAATCTCTCTCCGAGCAGCTATACATAGGCCAATGTAAAAATTTGGGGCCCCAGAATTTATGGGCCCTGTACGGGCCGCACATTCTGGACAACTATGGGCCCGGCCCTGAGTACGAGAGTACCTGACACTTTGTTTTGTTCGCTTATCTTTCTTTTTCTGTGTCAAGCAAGCTTGGTCAAGGACACCGTGCTGTTGCCCTGATGCCTCGTCGTGTGTTAGCCGCGTCGACCATGCATGCATGTTACGTCCATCATGCATGCAAGCATGCAGCATGATGGATGCGTGTGTCGATACATGCATATAAGTCGGAGCCACTGCTCACAAAGAGAAGAGTTGAACTACAACATGTCTATGTCTAAGTGCGAGAAAGTAATTACCTAAACCAGTGCAGTGATGCATGCAAATACGCAAACGGTATACGCAATTCCGGTATATTTTCAGTGGATGTTTGACTTTTATATTTTGCGAAAATGACCCAGAGTCGCCCCAAACACAATAAAAGTTATATCACGATTCACCAATCAACAAACTACCGTCACCAGAACGAGCTGTCAACGCAACCGGAAGATGATTTTTTTTACAATTATTGCATTACACACACCTCAATACCCATGAAGAATACACATACATGAGGCACAACGAGCATGCTTGGTTACTAGCCAACAAATTGACTAGCTAACTTTTTGTCTTGACAACATTTAGCAACTCCAAAACTTGCCAATTTTTGAGAGATTGGCAAAGTAAGTTGGTAGATAATCAATTGGTACTTTGGTAGCCAAATTTTTCGCTTGGTAAATGTTGGCTAGCACTAGTAGAAAACAGGGTATCAGTCCCGGTTTCAAAGAGCTTTTAGTCCCGGTTCTGCAACCGGGACTAAACAATCGGGACTAATGCCCACCACTTTTAGTCCCGGTCGTCTTATGAACCGGGACTAAAGGGGCTCCACGTGGGCGTTGTGGGGCCCTTAGGCAGGAGGACCTTTAGTCCCAGTACTAAAAGGCAACCACGTGTCAGCAGCTGCCAGACCCTGGGATTTTTCTTTTTTTTTGAAAGGAGGGGTTTAGAGGGTTTAGAGGGTTTAGGGGTTTCACATTGTGTTAGCTAGCTACTACATATAGAGAGAAGTGACCTCTCTTTCTCCGTGCTTGGTCGACGCTAGCTATTACATATAGAGAGAACTCGATTGTAGCTAGTAAGCAATGAAGGAACCATTAATTACACAACATCGTCATGATCAATATATAGAGAGTAGTGACCTCTCTTTCTCCGTGCTTGTTGGTCGAACAACAAGTTTTCGTATATCTATTCGACGCTGCTACATATAGTACATGTTGATGCATATATACAATATAATATCTCTTACGATCCCTAACATCATCTACCAAAATCGCATTTCAATTCCTAATGGTATTCTCTGTCTTCTTCAGGTATGACGTGCTCAACAAAGAATCCCGCCAATTCCTCTTTAATTGCTCGTATGCGATCATTTGTTAGGAGTTGATCCCGCATCCACCACATCTAATTTAAAGAAGGGAATCAATATATATATATATATATATATATATATATATATATATATATATATAAATGAAACTCAACCCAATTGATGGTAATAAAATAAAATTGTGAATATTGTTTACGTACTTCAAATTGTTGGTCAGATAAGCCTTGTCAGAGATCTAGTGGCGAATGAACTCGCAAACGTAGTATCTGATGGGGTTGTGTATCTAGGGTAGGATCATGGACCTGATCCAAGTAACTTACCCTAGGACATCCTTAGAAGAGGTCGCCTTCCAGTCGACCAACGAGGATTCACTCGACTGGCCTGAAGGACTCGACCACGAAGACTCACTCGACCACCAGGAGGTCAAGAGGCACTCTGCACTGCAACGGCCTGTAATCAAGTAGACTTTATGATAGTAAAGGCACTTTATGTGGGGCGTTACCAGTAACGCCCCAGACTTAACTCACCTTAAACCCTCTCCTGCGTGGGCTGGCTAGGGTCCTGGCGCACTCTATATAAGCCACCCTCCTCCACAGGCAGAGGGGTTCGGCACCTTGTAATTCATACATTCATAATCCACTCGACCGCCTCCGGGCTCCGAGACGTAGGGCTGTTACTTCTTCCGAGAAGGGCCTGAACTCGTACATCCTTTGTGCTTACAACCTCTCCATAGCTAGGACCTTGCCTCTCCATACCTACCCCCACTCTACTGTCAGGCTTAGAACCACGACAGTTGGCGCCCACCGTGGGGCAGGTGTTTTAGCGATTTTGTGGAGAAGTTGCGATTCTTCCGAGTACTCTCATCATGGTGTCTGCTGGAGTTTTGGTCAAGGGTCAAGAGATCCGTCTCGGCACTCTCACCTTCATCGCCGACGACTCCGCATGGCTCCAGGAGGCTCCACTCGACGTAGACGCGCTCCCCGTCCGCGGTGCGACGCATTTTCGCGCATGTGTCCGCGGCGTTCTGCTGCGGCAACCGTCGACCCAGTATCGGTCGGCTCCTCCATCGTCCACCCTCCCGGTCTCCCGCCAGCGCAAGCGCTCAGGCCGGTCGAGGCTTCAGCGATGGGTGAGTCACGCGGTGGCTCGCCAATCGGCCACTACACAAGTTGCGGCAATCGAGCCCAACGAATCTCTCTACGGCTTGTTCGATCAGTCGACTGGCTCCGGAGAGACTGCATCCGAATGCGGAAGCAGTGATCCAGCGGCGGAAATCTTGATGGTCGACGGGCCCCACAGCCCTCCTGGCTTCGCCCGTGGTGGTGGAGCAGGTGACGGCGGCGACCCTGCACGAGACTACGAAGAGTACCAGCCCGAGCCACTCGACTCTCTGCAAAGAGAAGAGCTTCGCCGCAGGAACGAGGATCCCCTGCGTATTCCCATCGCAGGAGAAACCCCCGAGGCTCGTGCCTTGGAGGAGGCGCGTCTGGCCAATTTGGCCGAGCGCACTCGACTGGAGAACCTTCAGCGAGCACTCGACGAGCGCGAAGAGACCGTATCTCGCCGGGCGGGCCTAACAATCCCCATCCTCTTACGTAATCTCCTCTCAACCTGTCATCTAGCTGATGCCGTGATCATATATACAATCCATTTCGGTGAAGTATGATGTCGACCGTAAAAGAAGACAAATTACGGCGTACCCAGCAACTCGTTTCTTTTGGACTCAAGGTGCATGGGCGCGGATTGCTTTGATGGTAGCCACGTGCGATCGCCGATCGGACGGTGGTACGACCGTGTACTCACGAGGCATTAGGGGTGGATTGTTTTTGGGATGCGCAGTGGATTTTTTTTTTCATTTTTAGATGAGCAGTGGATTAGTTAGGTACGTGATGATCCGACCAGGACGCGTCGCATAGTTGTTAAGTCTTTTTAAAAAATCTCTCTCCGAGCAGCTATACATAGGCCAATGTAAAAATTTGGGGCCCCCAGAATTTATGGGCCCTGTACGGGCCGCACATTCTGGACAACTATGGGCCCGGCCCTGAGTACGAGAGTACCTGACACTTTGTTTTGTTCGCTTATCTTTCTTTTTCTGTGTCAAGCAAGCTTGGTCAAGGACACCGTGCTGTTGCCCTGATGCCTCGTCGTGTGTTAGCCGCGTCGACCATGCATGCATGTTACGTCCATCATGCATGCAAGCATGCAGCATGATGGATGCGTGTGTCGATACATGCATATAAGTCGGAGCCACTGCTCACAAAGAGAAGAGTTGAACTACAACATGTCTATGTCTAAGTGCGAGAAAGTAATTACCTAAACCAGTGCAGTGATGCATGCAAATACGCAAACGGTATACGCAATTCCGGTATATTTTCAGTGGATGTTTGACTTTTATATTTTGCGAAAATGACCCAGAGTCGCCCCAAACACAATAAAAGTTATATCACGATTCACCAATCAACAAACTACCGTCACCAGAACGAGCTGTCAACGCAACCGGAAGATGATTTTTTTTACAATTATTGCATTACACACACCTCAATACCCATGAAGAATACACATACATGAGGCACAACGAGCATGCTTGGTTACTAGCCAACAAATTGACTAGCTAACTTTTTGTCTTGACAACATTTAGCAACTCCAAAACTTGCCAATTTTTGAGAGATTGGCAAAGTAAGTTGGTAGATAATCAATTGGTACTTTGGTAGCCAAATTTTTCGCTTGGTAAATGTTGGCTAGCACTAGTAGAAAACAGGGTATCAGTCCCGGTTTCAAAGAGCTTTTAGTCCCGGTTCTGCAACCGGGACTAAACAATCGGGACTAATGCCCACCACTTTTAGTCCCGGTCGTCTTATGAACCGGGACTAAAGGGGCTCCACGTGGGCGTTGTGGGGCCCTTAGGCAGGAGGACCTTTAGTCCCAGTACTAAAAGGCAACCACGTGTCAGCAGCTGCCAGACCCTGGGATTTTTCTTTTTTTTTGAAAGGAGGGGTTTAGAGGGTTTAGAGGGTTTAGGGGTTTCACATTGTGTTAGCTAGCTACTACATATAGAGAGAAGTGACCTCTCTTTCTCCGTGCTTGGTCGACGCTAGCTATTACATATAGAGAGAACTCGATTGTAGCTAGTAAGCAATGAAGGAACCATTAATTACACAACATCGTCATGATCAATATATAGAGAGTAGTGACCTCTCTTTCTCCGTGCTTGTTGGTCGAACAACAAGTTTTCGTATATCTATTCGACGCTGCTACATATAGTACATGTTGATGCATATATACAATATAATATCTCTTACGATCCCTAACATCATCTACCAAAATCGCATTTCAATTCCTAATGGTATTCTCTGTCTTCTTCAGGTATGACGTGCTCAACAAAGAATCCCGCCAATTCCTCTTTAATTGCTCGTATGCGATCATTTGTTAGGAGTTGATCCCGCATCCACCACATCTAATTTAAAGAAGGGAATCAATATATATATATATATATATATATATATATATATATATATATATATATATATATATATATATATATAAATGAAACTCAACCCAATTGATGGTAATAAAATAAAATTGTGAATATTGTTTACGTACTTCAAATTGTTGGTCAGATAAGCCTTGTCAGAGATCTAGTGGCGAATGAACTCGCAAACGTAGTATCTGATGGGGTTGTGTATCTAGGGTAGGATCATGGACCTGATCCAAGTAACTTACCCTAGGACATCCTTAGAAGAGGTCGCCTTCCAGTCGACCAACGAGGATTCACTCGACTGGCCTGAAGGACTCGACCACGAAGACTCACTCGACCACCAGGAGGTCAAGAGGCACTCTGCACTGCAACGGCCTGTAATCAAGTAGACTTTATGATAGTAAAGGCACTTTATGTGGGGCGTTACCAGTAACGCCCCAGACTTAACTCACCTTAAACCCTCTCCTGCGTGGGCTGGCTAGGGTCCTGGCGCACTCTATATAAGCCACCCTCCTCCACAGGCAGAGGGGTTCGGCACCTTGTAATTCATACATTCATAATCCACTCGACCGCCTCCGGGCTCCGAGACGTAGGGCTGTTACTTCTTCCGAGAAGGGCCTGAACTCGTACATCCTTTGTGCTTACAACCTCTCCATAGCTAGGACCTTGCCTCTCCATACCTACCCCCACTCTACTGTCAGGCTTAGAACCACGACAGTTGGCGCCCACCGTGGGGCAGGTGTTTTAGCGATTTTGTGGAGAAGTTGCGATTCTTCCGAGTACTCTCATCATGGTGTCTGCTGGAGTTTTGGTCAAGGGTCAAGAGATCCGTCTCGGCACTCTCACCTTCATCGCCGACGACTCCGCATGGCTCCAGGAGGCTCCACTCGACGTAGACGCGCTCCCCGTCCGCGGTGCGACGCATTTTCGCGCATGTGTCCGCGGCGTTCTGCTGCGGCAACCGTCGACCCAGTATCGGTCGGCTCCTCCATCGTCCACCCTCCCGGTCTCCCGCCAGCGCAAGCGCTCAGGCCGGTCGAGGCTTCAGCGATGGGTGAGTCACGCGGTGGCTCGCCAATCGGCCACTACACAAGTTGCGGCAATCGAGCCCAACGAATCTCTCTACGGCTTGTTCGATCAGTCGACTGGCTCCGGAGAGACTGCATCCGAGTGCGGAAGCAGTGATCCAGCGGCGGAAATCTTGATGGTCGACGGGCCCCACAGCCCTCCTGGCTTCGCCCGTGGTGGTGGAGCAGGTGACGGCGGCGACCCTGCACGAGACTACGAAGAGTACCAGCCCGAGCCACTCGACTCTCTGCAAAGAGAAGAGCTTCGCCGCAGGAACGAGGATCCCCTGCGTATTCCCATCGCAGGAGAAACCCCCGAGGCTCGTGCCTTGGAGGAGGCGCGTCTGGCCAATTTGGCCGAGCGCACTCGACTGGAGAACCTTCAGCGAGCACTCGACGAGCGCGCGCGGCAACGAGTTCCCGACACCAGTCGACGTCAACTCTTCCCGCCGACTCAGGTATATCGAACCCCAATTCAGAATTTAGCAGCTGCGGCCCGTATAGCAGAGTCCATTCAGCCTTCGCAGTCGGAAGCTGGCAGAGGTTTGCTGCAGATCAGGGATCTGCTCCGGGCAGCAGGAGATCAGAATTCAGCCGTGTCTCAGTCGCGCAACAGAATTCACAGTCGATCTGTCACTGTGAATACGGTTCAGTCGGCTCACAGCCCCAGATCGCCTCTGCGGCGCGAAGGGCGTGAGAATCGGCGAGATCAATATGGCGACAGACTCGACCGAGATGATAGGCGTCGAGTGCCCTATTCCCCTCCGAGGGGTGGGTCTTACGCTCCTCGGCAGCCAGATGATAGGCGTCAGTACAGTACAGGGCGTAGGGTTCCAGTTGACCCCAGAGAGCCAGGCTTCGACGCGCGATCCATTATCGTGCAAGGGTTGGTCGACCGGAACAGAGCCCATCGAGGCGCACTCGACAGAGATGTACCCACGAGCAGTCGAGTACATGTTTCTGGTCCTGAATGTTTCAGCAGAGCTATCAGAGCCGCAGTTATCCCCCCCAATTTCAGGTTGGCAACAGGAGTCAGCAAGTTCACTGGTGAGTCTAAGCCTGAAACTTGGCTTGAAGACTACCGAGTGGCAGTTCAGATCGGTGGTGGGAACGACGAGGTGGCCATGAAGCATTTGCCCCTCATGTTGGAAGGTTCTGCCAGGGCATGGTTGACTCAATTACCTCCTAGCAGCATTTACACTTGGGAAGATCTGTCCCGAGTGTTCGTCAGAACGTTTGAAGGGACTTGCAAGCGACCAGCGGGATTGACAGAGTTGCAAGTCTGCGTGCAGAAAACTAATGAGACTCTCAGAGAGTATATTCAGAGGTGGATCACTTTGCACCACACTGTGGAAAATGTCTCTGATCATCAGGCAGTATGCGCCTTCAAAGACGGCGTCAAGAACAGAGAACTGAGTTTGAAATTTGGTCGAACCGGTGACATGACCTTGAGTCGGATGATGGAGATTGCTACCAAGTACGCCAACGGCGAAGAAGAAGACCGACTCCGAAGCGGCAAGCACAAGCCGAGTCAGTCGGAAAAAGGAAACACCAGTCGGAAACAGAAGCGGAAGGCTGAACCGGCAGCTCCTGGAGAGGCTCTGGCCGTGACTCAAGGAAAGTTTAAGGGGAAACCAAAAGGATCCTGGAACCCCAAGAAGGTAAAGGATAAAGAAGGGAACGACGTGATGGATATGCCGTGTCACATTCACACGAAGAAAGATGAAGAGGGGAATATCATTTACCCAAAGCACACCACTCGCCAATGTCGACTCCTGATCCAGCAGTTTCAGGGAAAACAGTCTAAGGACAAGGAGAAGGAGTCGGACAAGGCCGAAGACAAAGAGGACAGTGAGGGAGGATATCCGCATATCAACTCCACTCTGATGATCTTTGCAGATGTGGAAAGCAGAAGTCGACTGAAAGTGATTAACCGAGAGGTGAACATGGTTGCCCCAGCAAAGGCAAATTATCTGAAGTGGTCTCAAACACCCATCACATTCGACCAATCTGATCACCCGACTCATATTGCCACCCCCGGGAGGCAAGCTTTGGTGGTCGATCCAGTTGTCGAAGGCACTCGACTGACAAAGGTGCTGATGGATGGTGGAAGTGGGCTGAACTTATTGTATGCAGACACATTGAAAGGTATGGGCATTCCGATGTCCCGACTGAGCACTAGTAACATGAGCTTCCATGGAGTTATACCAGGGAAGAAGGCCGAGTCACTCGGCCAGATAGCTTTGGACGTAGTGTTTGGTGATTCGAAGCATTTTCGCAAAGAAAAGTTGACGTTTGAGGTCGTGGATTTTCAAAGTGCATATCATGCCATTTTGGGGAGACCAGCCTATGCACGGTTCATGGCTCGACCATGTTACGTGTACCTCAAATTGAAGATGCCCGGTCCCAAAGGTGTGATCACTGTCACCGGTGATAGGAAAAAGGCAGAGGAGTGCTTTCAGAAGGGCTCCAAGATTGCCGATTCCCAAGTGACAGCGGTCGAGTTCGAAGAATACAAGCAAAACGCAGATCCGAGTGACTTGCTGCGATCCAAGAAGCCCGCCACAGAGTCTGCATTCCAGTCGTCCGGTGAGACGAAGCCTGTTCACATTCACCCGACCGACCCCGAAGCAGCTCCGACCCGCATCTCCACAACACTCGACCCAAAATAGGAAGAAGCGCTCATCCAGTTCCTCCGTGAGAACTGGGACATTTTTGCATGGAAGCCCGCTGACATGCCAGGTGTTCCCAGGGGACTGGCTGAGCATCGCCTAAGAGTCGACTCGTCTGCAAAACCAGTCAAAGAGCATCTTCGGCGGTCCGCCGTCCAGAAGAGAAAGGCCATCGGTGAAGAAGTGGCTCGACTGTTGGCGGCAGGATTTATCCGAGAGATATACCACTCCGAGTGGCTCGCTAATGTCGTCATGGTTCCTAAGAAGGACAAGTCGCTCCGAATGTGCATTGATTTCAAGCACATCAACCGGGCCTGCCCGAAAGATCACTTTCCTCTCCCTCGCATAGATCAAATTGTTGACTCGACCGCGGGATGCGAGAGGTTGTCTTTTTTAGATGCTTACTCCGGGTACCACCAGATCCGTCTGTACGGGCCCGATGAGGTAAAAACAGCTTTCATCACTCCATTCGGGTGCTTCTGCTATATCACCATGCCATTCGGCCTCAAGAATGCCGGAGCCACATTTATGCGAATGATTCAGAAGTGTCTACTCACCCAAATCAGTCGGAATGTGGAAGCTTATATGGATGATATTGTTGTCAAGTCACGAAAAGGTTCCGACCTGCTCGCTGACCTCGCCGAAACATTTGCCAACCTCAGAAGGTATGATATCAAGCTCAATCCATCAAAGTGCACATTTGGAGTTCCTGGTGGCAAGTTACTCGGTTTTCTCGTTTCCGAACGGGGAATCGACGCTAACCCAGAGAAGATTGGCACTATTCTCCGAATGAAACGCCCTGTGCGAGTGCACGATGTCCAGAAGCTTACTGGATGCTTGGCCGCATTAAGTCGATTCATCTCACGACTCGGTGAAAAGGCACTGCCTCTTTACCGACTGATGAAGAAGGCTGACAAGTTCGAGTGGACTCCAGAAGCTGATGCAGCGTTTGCCGAGCTAAAAGCTCTGCTCTCCACCCAGCCGGTGCTTGCTGCTCCAATCAGCAAAGAGCCTCTGTTGCTCTACATCGCAGCCACAGGACAAGTCGTCAGTACTGTGCTAACGGTCGAGCGGGAAGAAGAAGGAAAAGCTCTCAAAGTTCAGCGCCCAGTGTATTATTTGTCTGAAGTCTTGACTCCATCCAAGCAGAGATATCCTCATTATCAGAAGCTTGTGTATGGAATATACATGACCACAAAGAAGGTTGCTCATTATTTCTCTGACCATTCCATCACAGTCGTCAGCGACGCTCCACTATCAGAGATTTTGCACAACAGAGATGCAACTGGTCGAGTGGCCAAATGGGCGATTGAACTTCTTCCCCTTGATATCAAGTTTGAGGCAAAGAAAGCCATTAAGTCCCAGGCGATAGCAGATTTCCTCGCCGAGTGGATTGAACAACAGCAGCCGACTGAAGTTCACTCGGAGCATTGGACCATGTTTTTCGATGGCTCTAAGATGTTGAATGGTTCCGGTGCTGGGGTTGTCCTGGTTTCCCCCAGAGGAGATAAGCTCAGATATGTGCTCCAGATTCACTTTGATTCCTCCAACAATGAGGCAGAATATGAGGCCCTCCTATATGGGTTGCGCATGGCCATTTCACTCGGCGTCCGTCGCCTAATGGTCTATGGCGACTCGGATTTAGTGGTCAATCAGGTGATGAAAGAGTGGGACGTGAGAAGCCCAGCCATGACTGGATACTGCAGTGCAGTGAGGAAGCTGGAGAAGAAGTTCGAGGGGTTGGAGCTCCATCATATACCCCGACTGAAAAATCAAGCAGCTGATGATCTAGCAAAGATAGGTTCCAAGAGAGAAGCCATTCCGAGTGGTGTGTTCTTGGAGCATATACACACTCCGTCAGTCAAAGAAGATCCTTTCACCGAAGAAACTCCGCAGCCCAAGAGCGCCACAGATCCGACTGAAGTTGAAGTCCCAGCGGTGGTCGACTTGATCATGGAGGTTTTGGTGGTCATTCCCGACTGGACGATTCCGTATGTCGCATATATCTTGAGGAAAGAGCTTCCGGAGGATGAGGAAGAGGCTCGACAGATCGTCCGTCGATCTAAGGCCTTTACCGTAATCAAAGGACAATTATACAGAGAAAGCGCGACTGGAGTCGGTCAGAAGTGCATAACACCAGAAGAAGGTCGACTCATCCTCAATGATATTCACTCGGGGACCTGTGGTCATCATGCGTCCTCTCGGACCATCGTGGCCAAAGCATACCGAGCCGGATTTTACTGGCCCAAGGCGAATGAGATGGCAAAAGAGATAGTAGATAAGTGCGAGGGATGTCAGTTCTACTCGAATATGTCGCACAAGCCTGCGTCAGCTTTGAAGACCATCCCACTCGTCTGGCCTTTTGCAGTTTGGGGGCTGGACATGATCGGTCCTTTGAGAACAGGACGAAGTGGCTTCACGCATGTACTGGTGGCAGTCGACAAGTTCACCAAGTGGATCGAGGCTAAACCAATCAAGAGCCTTGACACCGGTACTGCTGTTAGCTTCATCAGGGAACTAATATTCAGATATGGAGTCCCGCACAGCATCATTACGGATAATGGGTCGAACTTTGACTCAGAGGAATTCAGAGCTTT
This sequence comes from Triticum aestivum, assembly GCF_018294505.1. NCBI lineage: Eukaryota > Viridiplantae > Streptophyta > Magnoliopsida > Poales > Poaceae > Triticum > Triticum aestivum. The sequence continues at coordinate 111,586,213 of NC_057795.1, forward strand.
CTGCGACTCCCAGGGCACACGGGTCGACTACGCATCAGTCGCCCATCCGCAGTCGAATGGACAAGCAGAGCGAGCTAATGGACTGATTCTCAAGGGACTGAAGCCTCGACTGATGCGTGATCTCAAACACGCGGCTGGAGCTTGGGTCGACGAACTTCCATCTGTACTCTGGGGACTGCGGACCACGCCTAATCGGTCGACCGGAAGAACTCCATTCTTCTTGGTCTATGGAGCTGAAGCAGTCTTGCCGAGTGATCTTCTCCACAATGCTCCTCGAGTTGAAATCTACAACGAAGCAGAAGCTGAACAAGCGCGGCAGGACGCAGTCGACCTTTTAGAGGAAGAAAGGGAGATGGCTCTGATCCGATCGACCATCTACCAACAAGATCTGCGCCGTTTCCACGCCCGAAATGTGAGAGGTCGAGCCTTCCAGGAAGGGGATTTGGTTCTCCGAGTGGATCAACACAAACCACACAAGCTTGCTCCTTCTTGGGAAGGCCCCTTCATCGTCACCAAGGTTCTCCACAACGGGGCGTACCGTCTTTACAACGTCGAGCATAATATCGACGAGCCCCGAGCTTGGAATGCGGAGCTACTCCGCCCATTTTACACTTAAGTTTTATCACTCGGATGAGTTGCAATAAAGTACTTTTGTAGTTCATGGACCTCAAAATAATAGTGTCATAGTTCCTCCACAATATCTATCACTTTTTATTTTCCAATAAAATTCCCCTCAGTGGGTGACTTAGTTGCGAATCCGTTTCGCCTAAGTTTGTAAAAATCCTACCGAGTGGTGAGCCAGACTCCCACTCAGAGGCTTAGCTACGAATCCGTTTCGCCTAAGTTATAAAAATCCTACCGAGTGAAGAGCAACCCTCTCACTCGGGGGCTTAGCTGCAGTCCAAGCACTCGCCTAAGTTGTAAAAATCCTACCGAGTGGTGAGCCAGACTCCCACTCGGAGGCTTAGCTGCGAATCCGTTTCGCCTAAGTTATCAAAATCCTACCGAGTGGTAAGCCAGCCTTCCACTCGGAGGCTTAGCTGCAGCCTCGTGCTCGCCTAAGTTATAAAAATCCTACCGAGTGAAGAGCAACCCTCTCACTCGGGGGCTTAGCTGCAGTCCAAGCACTCGCCTAAGTTGTGAAAATCCTACCGAGTGAAGAGCAACCCTCACACTCGGGGGCTTAGCTGCAGTCCAAGCACTCGCCTAAGTTGTGAAAATCCTACCGAGTGAAGAGCAATCCTCTCACTCGGAGGCTTAGCTGCAGCCTCGTGCTCGCCTAAGTTATCAAAATCCTACCGAGTGGTAAGCCAGCCTTCCACTCGGAGGCTTAGCTGCAGCCTCGTGCTCGCCTAAGTTATAAAAATCCTACCGAGTGAAGAGCAACCCTCTCACTCGGGGGCTTAGCTGCAGTCCAAGCACTCGCCTAAGTTGTGAAAATCCTACCGAGTGAAGAGCAAACCTCTCACTCGGAGGCTTAGCTGCAGCCCAGTGCTCGCCTAAGATATAAAAATCCTACCGAGTGAAGAGCAACCCTCTCACTCGGGGGCTTAGCTGCAGCCCTGTGCTCGCCTAAGTTATAAAAATCCTACCGAGTGAAGAGCAACCCTCTCACTCGGGGGCTTAGCTGCAGTCCAAGCACTCGCCTAAGTTATAAAAATCCTACCGAGTGAAGAGCAACCCTCTCACTCGGAGGCTTAGCTGCAGCCATGTGCTCGCCTAAGTTATAAAAATCCTACCGAGTGAAGAGCAACCCTCTCACTCGGAGGCTTAGCTGCAGCCCTGTGCTCGCCTAAGGTATAAAAACCCTGCCGAGTGGAGAGCAACCCTCTCACTCGGGGGACTTAGCTGCAGCCCAGTGCTCGCCTAAGTGGACTAAAGAATAAGTCAATTGCAGTACAGGCACCTTGCTTTTAACCTGCAAAAGACATTCCGAGCCGAAGGCAATCATATTCAAGCGCCAAATTCAAGTTTGAATTGATATCTAAAGGAACCGAAAGTGCTCAGGCGTCAAGCCCGTTAAGGTTTGTCGGTTACAATTCCACTCGGCATACCGAGGCAAATTTAAAGCGTCGAGCCAGAAGAAGTTTTTTACCCCTCCTGTGGAGGGCTGGAAGGTGCAACAAATTCATCAAGGTCAATTCCGTCGGCGATCCGAGTGGCAGCTGCAAGGAAAGTTTCCATAAAGGATCTGAAGTCGTGCTTCTTGGTATTGGCCACCCGAAGGGCCGCCAGCTTCTCTTCTCGCGCATCTTTGCAGTGGACTCGGGCCAGACACAGAGCGACATCTGCACCACACCGAGCCGAGGACTTCTTCCACTCCTGCACTCGACCAGGGATCGTGTTCAAGCGGGCCATCAGCGACTCAAGGTCATTCTGAAGTGTCTCCTCAGGCCAGAGCGTCGAGTCGATGCGAGATGTGGCGGCCTTCAGCCTTGCGAGATAGTCCGCGACAGCTGCAACACGAGACTCCAGTCGGAAAACATCCATGGCAACTTCGTCGTTCACCGGAGAATTGACGGGGTCAAGGTTTGGCTCCAGTCGGCTGGTTTCTTCTTCAAAGTTTTGACAAAATTCTGCAAGGGTGATCACTAAGTCAAGGAGATAGTCGAATGGAAAAAGCCACAATTGGAAATATTTGCCAAACATGGAGGTTTACCTTCAAGCATAAGGAACAACTTCTTGGCAAGGCCACTCAGGAAGGCCTCCAGTTCAGTTTTCTTCTCAGTCAATTTGCTGACTTGGTCGGTCAGGGCAGCTTTGTCAGTTTTCAGTCGACTGACCTCCTTGTTGGCAATCCCAAGAGCAGCTTTCAGATTGGTATTGTCTTGTTCGAGCTTGGTGACTGAAGCTAACTTCTCGTCAGCAAGCTTGATCTTCTCAGCTAGCTCAAGGTCTTTCTTCTGCTGGGCCTCCCTTACCTTACCTGCAAGTTACAGCAAGATCAGATGCTGAAACAAGCAAGGGGAAAAGCAGTCGTCAGGGTCTCACCAAACATACCTTCGGTCTCCTCCTTTGCCTTTGTCAGCTTCTCCTGAACCAGCTTCAAGCTCAGCTCGACTTGAGTATGTTTTTGTTCCAGCTCTGAGTAGCGAGCCACAAGATCACAGGAGTTCTGTGAAGAACCAATCGACTAAATGTCAAATATAATTCACTTCCGAGTGAAAAAGGGATAAACACACGTTTCTAAGACTACAGCCAAATACAAGCATTCGACCGTAGTCTCGGGGACTACACCCAGTGGGTGCACTCAGCGTGCCCCCACTAATCCTGTTGAAGACAAAGTCGACCAGTCGACCTCAAAAAAAAAAGTGCGAGATGCATTCTCTAAGACTGTGATCAACTGCAAGCAGTCGACCACAGTCTCGGGGACTACACCCAGTGGGTGCACTCAGCGTGCCCCCACCGGTTTGTGAAATCCAGTCGACCAGTCGACTGACAGAAAGATTGACATCATAAAGCCTAAGGCCGACTGCCAGCAGTCGACCTTAGCCTTGGGGACTACACCCAGTGGGTGCACTCAGCGTGCCCCCACCGGTTTGTGAAATCCAGTCGACCAGTCGACTGACAGAAAGATTGACATCATAAAGCCTAAGGCCGACTGCCAGCAGTCGACCTTAGCCTTGGGGACTACACCCAGCGGGTGCACTCAGCGTGCCCCCGCTAACACGGAGTTTATTCGACACACCCAGTGGGTGACTAATATAAATTCCGGAAAAGAAAAGTTTTTGGTAGCATATCCAACAGAACAAACAGCGGTCGACTGACCTGGACATTGCTTTGGAGGGCAGAACTGGCGTCATAAGCTGCCTGGCTCGCGTCCCGGATGGTCTTCAGCTGCTCCATCATGAGTCCCGCCTGGCGTATTGCCTCCTTCGCTGCGCCAGCTTGGTCCTCTGGGACGTGGTGCGTCGTGAAGAGGGAGGGCTGCTGAGCACTCGTCAGTGGATTTGCGAAGGACACCGTGTGTCGAGTGGTGTTCCCTTCCTCCACAGTCAGAATCTCAGGCGCCGTCACATCCTGAGGTACCTTACTGGCGGACGCTTTCCGACTCCTCCTGCGTGTCAGTGGTTCTTCATCCTCGTCGTCGTCAGGGAGATTGATAACAGTGTTGGGTGGAGCTGCGGAGAAGGATCAGGATCAGAGATCGCGAGTCAGTCGACTAAGAACGGTGTTAAGAACACAGTACCTGGATTCGAAGTTGCTGCATCCTCCATCTCGTGGTCATCAGCCCGGGCCGAGGTCTCAGAAGTAGCAGCCCTGCAACTCCAAAGGATCAGTCGACTAACTTCAGCGTCGACCAGAGATAAAGTTCGCACAGAATAAGAAAATATGAGCAGCACAATTACCCTGATATGGTAGGGATGGACACCTTCATCTTCGGCAGGAGCTTGGTCGGCTTTGGCGGAGCCCCCCTAGGCTGCTTCGGCGCCTTTTCAGTCGGCGCTGGAGAAGTGGTCCTAGGGCGCTTGGTCGACTGCGTCGCAACCCCCTTGCCACGTTCAGTCGAAGGGTCGTGGACGAGCTTCGACCGCCTTTCCGAGCGCGGTGGCACGACCTCCTCCTCTTCCTCCTCGTCTTCGGCGTCATCATCATCGCCGTCGTCATCATCATCGTCGTCGTCGTCCCCTGCAACGTCCGAGTCCCATTCCTCCTCGTCCTGGCTCTCGCCCCCACTCGCCTCACCCTCCTCAGTCGGAGTTTGTGCCCCATTGGGCATCGAGTACAGCTCGGTGAGGGCCTAGCAGATATCAAGACAATGATCAGTCGACCAGTCGGCAGAGTAAACAGAGATGAATGCGACAAGAATGCAGTGGAGAGCAGGGCAAGTGTACCTTATCTGGATCGCTGTTGTGGTCGAGTGGAGGAATCCTTCTGGCTCCGCGTGGGTTGTCCTTGTTTCCGGTGACGGCTACCATCCATCTTTCCAGAGTGACATCGTCGACTGCTTCTGGATGGACTCTAGTCTCGTCTTCGGTCCCACAGTACAACCACATGCAGTGGCTCCGGAACTGGAGAGGCTGGATGCGACGCCTGAGGAAAACCTCCAGGAGGTCCATGCCCGTCACTCCCTCCCGAACCAACTGCACCACGCGCTCCATCAACATCTTCACGTCAGCTTTCTCCTCCGGAATCAGCTTCAGAGGGGAAGGCTTGCTCACTCGGTCCATGGTGAACGGAGGGAGTCCACTCGACTGCCCTGGCGTCGACTGGACCTGGCAGTAGAACCAAGTCGACTGCCAGCCTCTGACGGACTCGGGAAAGGTCATGGGCGGGAAGGTGCTCTTATTCCTCACCTGAATCCCCAGGCCCCCGCACATTTGGACGACTCGGGTTCTCTCATCACCTGGGCTCGCCTTCTTCACGGTCTGAGATCGACACGTGAATATATGTTTGAACAAACCCCAGTGCGGTCGACAGCCCAAGAAACCCTCACACATGGACACGAACGCGGCAAGATAGGCAATGGAGTTTGGGGTAAAGTGGTGGAGCTGCGCTCCGAAGAAGTTCAAAAAGCCACGAAAGAAAACACTCGGTGGCAAGGAAAACCCGCGATCAACATGGGTGGCCAAAAGCACACACTCACCCTCTTCTGGCTGGGGCTGCCACTCCTTCCCCGGAAGCCTCGCAGCTCCGTGGGGGATCAAGCCCTCGTTGGCCATGTCGAGGAGGTCATTCTCCGTGATGGTCGACTGGATCCAGTCTCCTTGGACCCAGCCCTTCGGCAGGCGGGATCTGGACGAGGACCCTCCGCGGCTGGTGGATCTCCCTTTCGCCTTCTCCGATGCCGACGCCTTCTTTGCGCGCTCCAGCGCCGCCGTCTTCTCCTTGGCCATGGTCGCCGGCGAGATGCGCAAAGGGAAGTGGTGCGGGGGCGAGAGCGAGCACGCTGAGCAGGGAGGAAGGAAGCAGAGAGAGGGGAAGAATGCTAAGGCGCAGCACAGAAATCCTCGCCGGGCACATTTATAAGGTCCCTTCCGAGTGGATGACAGGTGGGCCCGGGCGATCTAATCATATCTGGAACAGTTATGCAGGCGGGATACGTGGCGAAAAAGGCGGCGCGGAGATCGAGGCGTCCATGCCCCGTCCCATCCGAACGCCGCGGTCCGCCCCGCTTCGCGCGCGCCCCAAAATTTCGCATCCCGCGGAATCCGCGAGCAACAAATCAGTCTGTCAGGCGCGGTGTTTCCGGCGATCCGTCGCTCGGAGATCGTCGAAGCCTGAAAGATCACTCGACGCAAAAACAGAATGGATCAAGTCGACTGAAGGCAATTGTTTCCTGTCGACAAAGGGATTCTTTGGTCCAGAACAGCGCACAACCGGAGCGCAAAGGTTAATCGGAAACGACATCAACTCCTTCTTCACTCGAAGCCTCAATCCATTCGGGGGCTAATGATGGGGTTGTGTACCTAGGGTAGGATCATGGACCTGATCCAAGTAACTTACCCTAGGACATCCTTAGAAGAGGTCGCCTTCCAGTCGACCAACGAGGATTCACTCGACTGGCCTGAAGGACTCGACCACGAAGACTCACTCGACCACCAGGAGGTCAAGAGGCACTCTGCACTGCAACGGCCTGTAATCAAGTAGACTTTATGATAGTAAAGGCACTTTATGTGGGGCGTTACCAGTAACGCCCCAGACTTAACTCACCTTAAACCCTCTCCTGCGTGGGCTGGCTAGGGTCCTGGCGCACTCTATATAAGCCACCCTCCTCCACAGGCAGAGGGGTTCGGCACCTTGTAATTCATACATTCATAATCCACTCGACTGCCTCCGGGCTCCGAGACGTAGGGCTGTTACTTCTTCCGAGAAGGGCCTGAACTCGTACATCCTTTGTGCTTACAACCTCTCCATAGCTAGGACCTTGCCTCTCCATACCTACCCCCCACTCTACTGTCAGGCTTAGAACCACGACAGTATCCACATAAATTATTCCTGGGTGCATGCCACAAAAGCACTTTTTGAGAATATAGTTCAATCAAAATAATAATTAGGCATGATAATGCTATTGATGAAACTAGAATAAATGAGAGATGTGCGGAACTAGCTAGTACTACTTACTACTAGATCATCTATGGCGCGCGTTGCCGCACCCATCCATTTGTCCATTAAAATGGTAAGAATTTCACTTTATATATGGTGACATGGAACATGAAAGTTCAATACAAACTAAGTTGTGCTAAAAGTACAACATCAAACGAAATTATCATGACAACAATATAGACAACTCAGACAAAAAACAGGTAAGTATAGGAGTTTTAGTTGCACCACGAACCATGGTAAGGCAAAAAGACAACAATAAGATGATAAATACACGGTCTTCCAGAGAATTGAAAGAATAAACACAGACTCCATCTTGTGTAATCTTGGTTTCTCTAATGAATTGTCCTCTTTTGATTTTTATGGTAACTCGTTTGTCCTTGCGCATCATAACCCGTACCTTTTTTCTAGATTTTACTACATCTACTTCTAACTGGCAATTTATTAATTTTTATGGTTCCCTAAACATTTAAGTCCTCACTTGTCATGATAAGTATAGTCCAAAGAGGATAAGGATAGTAGTGAACTCGTACGTCCTAGAAGAATGAAGAATGCAGGATATATGAGTATGGAACTTACCACTCCGTGGTTTGCGGAGACAAAGGTGTGTATGGAATTTACGATTCCTTGTTTGAGATAAAGCTTTTGTCCATAGTGCATAGATAGTACTCCATTGAAAGCGTCATAGACCAAAAAATCTGCCAGAAATCATAAAGCAATTAGCACATAATTTTCTGAATTCCCCAACCTTTAACACAAGAAGTTGAAGCAGTATTTCCAGGAGCATGTTGTCATGGTGGTCAGCACGGCTCCCCTCGGCGAGATCATCGGGTGCCGGGACGCCTCTGGCCGGGTCGCCAAGTGGGCGCTCGAGCTAGCCGGCTACACCATCCTCTACGAGCTCCGCACCATGATCAAGTCCCAGGCCCTGGCCGACTTCCTCATCGACTGGACCGAGACCCAGTACATGCCGCCACTGCCGGACTCGACGCACTGGCGCCTGCACTTCGACGGCTCCAAGATGCGACTCGGCCTAGGGGCCAGCATCGTGGTGTCTTCCCCGAAGGGCGACCGACTTCGCTACGCGCTCCAGATCCACTTCGCTGCCTCCAACAACGTCGCCGAGTATGAAGCCCTTGTGCATGGCCTCTATGCTACGGCTACTCGGGCCTAGTGGTGCAACAGTGCTCGGGAGAGTGGGACGCCCACGACCCCAACATGGCAAGCTACCGCTTCCTCGTCCAGAAGCTGTCTGGATTCTTTGAAGGTTGCGAGTTCCTCCACGTCCCGCACATGGAGAACGAGGCGGCCGACACGCTCGACAAGATCGCCTTGTCCCGATAGTCCATCCCGTCTAGCGTCTCTCTCAAGCACCTGCACAAGCCGTCCGTCAAGCCGTCTCCAGAATCAGAGTCCATCCACGTCCCGGACGGCCGGGCCGCGACTCAACCCGGCCTGGGGGCTTCCAAACCCGGCCCGGGGACTGCTGAACCCAGCCCGGGGACTGCTGAACCCAGCCCGGGGACTGAAGCCACCAAGCTGGCCACCATCGCCCTCAACCCTGCCGCCGCCATCCCCGACCTGGGGGCTGCTTAGCCCGCCTCGGGGGTTGTCGACCCGGAACCCACCCTGGTGGCCGTCTTCACCATGGTGACGACTTTGTGTTGGGCCGTGCCCATCTCGGAGTTCCTGGAGAACGGGGCCCTCCCCATGGACGAGACCGAGGCCCGGCAGGTGCAACACCGGGCGTCCGCCTACAACATGATCAACAACGAGCTCGTCAAACACAGCTCCACCGGCATGTTTCAGCGCTGCATCGAGCAGGACCAAGGCATCGAGATCCTCCTCGACATACACCAGGGCGAGTGCGGGCACCACGCCGCCTCGCGGTCCCTGGTGGCCAAGGCTTTCCGCCATGGTTTCTACTGGCCTACGGCCCTCCAAGACGCCGAGTCACTCGTCCTCAAGTGCGAGGGATGACAGTGCTTCAGCAAGCGCAACCACCAGCCGACGTCAGCACTCCGCACCATCCTGATCGCCTGACCCTTCGCGGTCTGGGGACTCGACATGGTGGGACCCTTCAAAACCGCCCGAGGCGGCATGACGCACCTGCTCGTGCTGGTGTACAAGTTCAGCAAGTGGATCAAAGCGTGGCCAATTAAGAAGCTGGACGGGCCGACGACCGTCCGGTTCATCAAAGATATCACGGTACACTACGGCGTGCCGGACAGCATCATCACGGACAATAGCACCAACTTCGCCAAGGGCGCCCTCGCTCAATACTGCCCCGTCTCCGGCATCCGCCTCGACCTGGCCTTTGTTACGCACCCGTAGTCCAACGGGCAGGTCGAGCGGGCCAACGGCCTCATCCTATTCGGCATCAAGCCGCGTCTCGTCGAGCCGCTCAACCGCTCACCAGGCAGCTGGCTTGACGAGTTGCCCGCCGTCCTCTGGAGTCTCCGAACCACGCCAAACCGGCTGACCGGGTTCACCCTGTTCTTCCTCGTCTATGGAGCCGAAGCCTTCATCCTGACCGACGTCGAGTTCGACTCGCTGCATGTCACGATGTACACTGATGCCGAAGCCAAGGAAGCCCACGAAGACGGTGTCAACCTATTCGAAGAAGCACGTCTCCTAGTGCTCAGCCGTTCGGCCATCTACCAGCAAGGCCTGAGGCACTACCACAACAAGAAGATCAAGCCCCTCGCATTCCGCGAGGGTGACCTCGTCCTCCGACTCGTCCAAGAGCAAGCCGGCCAGCACAAGCTGTCCCCTCCATGGGAGGGCCCCTTAATCGTCAGCAGGGCCTTGTGCGATCGCAACGCCTACTACCTCATCGACGCACGCAAGTCAAACAAGTGCAAGAGAGACACCGCCGGTGAAGAAACAACCCGGCTGTGGAACGCGGAACTTCTCCGCCCGTTTTACAGTTAGCCGTACGAATGTATGTATCGCTGCCTTTTGTAATCGCATGAAACTATGGAGCCCCTGAATGATGCACGGGGGATGCCCTTTTCCGACCAAGTTATTGTGTCTCCTACATTTGTGCATCACTTTGCTACTAAACCCGGCCACCGGTCTGACTCGCTTGACCTGGGGGCTCGGGGGATGGCCGGCTTGGTCACCACCCGCCGCCTTCCTTGGTGATTCCTGACGCGCTAAGGACGCTGCGGCCCCCACTTCGCCCTAGGCCACAAATCTGACTTCGGCTGTCGGCTGGCAAGCACAAAGGGTCAGAGCTCTAGCACGCTTCAAACACTAAGTCAAAGGCTGCCAGGTTGACCAACCCGGCCTGTTACTTTGGAAAAAACGGACGCACGACCGGCTGCTCGCCAACTGGCTTTGCCGGATTGCTGCTAGCCAGCCCAGTGGGTGTTTCGCTCACGCTCAACATTTTGAAAGCGTAAGTACTGCATGCTCCTCTCAAAAAACCGAACTCCTTGTCACAGACCAGAGCCTCGGCCGTCAGACTCGCGGGGGGGTGGGGGGAGGGGGTGGGGGGTGGGGTGGGGGGGGGGGGGTGGGGGGGAGGTTCGAAAGAGGAAAAGCGCAAGAAATTGGTTCAAAACACAAAGAGCAAGAGCACAGGCATCCACAAAATACACACATCACATAATATTAAAGGACAGGGCCCAAGGCCGGAGTTCATTACACCCAGAAACCCCCAGTGGGTTGGTGGACATGCTACCTAACACAAATTTTCTCTAAGTCTAAACTGGACAACCTCAGGCGTCTCCAGCTCCGGATCACGCAGCTGACGGCTCCCTCGCGGCGGCCTCCAGGTCCGCCGAAGTGCCGGTGTCTTCCTTCTCGGAACCCCCGTCACGGTAGACGTCCATCTCCTCGGAGCTTCCCTCCGGGTCGTGCAGAAGCAGGCCGTAGTCGTTGCCAGGCATGACCCATCCATCCTCCGCCCGCTCCGGGTGGAACTCGTCATGGAAGGCGAACCCAGCGATGTAGCTAGCCCTGGCAGCAATCCGCCCGGACTGCGCCTGCAGCTGCTCCTCCGAGCCGGTCCGCTGACCCATCAACGTGTCTAGTTGCTGGTCCGGGTGCCAGGACAAGATAAACCGGAGTGCCATCTTGGTGTCGGCATGGGCGGCGAAAACGCGCCACACATGGAGCTGGTCCGGCCCCATCTCCAGCCAGCACGCCAGCCGCATGAAGCTGCTCGGCGGAACGGAGCCCGGCCACAGGGCCGCCGTCATCGCCATGCTAGCCTGGGAGAGCCGCCCCATCTGATCGCCCATGACTCGTAAACGAGCCTCGGCAGCGGTTACGATCTCCGGGAAGATCCAGGCCACCTGTGGATTGCTCCCGGAGCCAACGACCCCCAGCGGGTCGCGCTGGAAGCGGACGACCTCCTCCGCCAGCTGATGTGTCTCCGGGAAGGCCCCTGTCAGAAAAAGAAGCAAGTCAGAAAAATGGCACCAAGGGCAAGAAGCCGGGGTCCCAACCCGGCAGAACTAAAGAAAAAGCACATACTGGAGAAGGATTCTTCCAGGTGCTGTGCTTCGAGCAACGTACCACGCCGCTCCCGATCAATGGTGCGGTCACGCTCCTGGAGCGTCTTCTCCAAGTCGGCCACCTTAGCAAGGGCCGCCTTCAGCTTGGCGTCCTTGTCCTCGGATACCTCGCGGCCGCGTGTCTCCTCTCGACGGGCCTCTTCCGCCGCGGCTGTCCGCGCCTTCAGGCTCTCCACCTTGTCCTGGAGCTGGCCCTTGTCGTCGGCCAGCTTGCCACGCTGCTGGTCCGCCTTAGCCATGGCCCGCTACGCCTCCACCACCTTGGCGGCTTCCTCCTTAAGGCGCTCCACCTCGGCCTCGAGGAGGCTCTTGTCGTCCGCCAACTGCTCCCGAAGCCGTCTGGCTTCGTCGAGCGACCGCCGGGCCGCCGCCTCCGCCACCTAGGCTCCAAGACGGCCGGCATCGGCGACAAGCCGGTCGTAGTGAAGGCCGGCCCGAAGCATCCGGGTCTGTCGAGACAGCACCTCGGCTACAAAAAAGAAGATTCAGAAACAAAGAACCAGTTTTAAGATTCAACCCAACTGTTGAACAGTTGGCCCGAATCTTGGGGGCTATACCTAGTGGGTGCGCTAGCGCGCCCCTGCTAAAAAAGAGCACAGAAAGTACATGTGGCGATGCAGAGCTCCTCCTCCTTGGCGGCGAGCTCCTCCTTGAGCTCCCGATACTTGCCCAGGAGGCGGTTGAAGACGCTGACCCGGTAGGCATCCAGTTGCTGTAAAAAAGCAACGTTCAACACAAAGATGACATTCTAAAGATTCGACCCAACTACTAAATAGTTGGCCCGAACCTTGGGGGCTACACCCAATGAGTGCGCTAGCCCCCTCCCCCCTAGAGAAGAAGCTACAAAGGAAGAAATATCAGAAGGCGGAAAGGGAGCTTACCAGCATAGCGAGCTCCAGCTCCCGCGTCCGCTCCACCTCGGCCTGGGCGAAGGCCTCGATCCGGTCCGCCCGCCCCCGCAGACGGCGGCTGGTGGCCTCCATCGCCGCCCCTCCTGGGTTTGAGGTCCGAAGACCACGCTGGCCCGCCCCGTGCCTGCAGCGACGCGGCAGGCTGCCGCCCCCCCTGGCCTGGGCAACAGGGCATGCTCTCCACCAGCCGCTCCACCCGCGGCCGGCACGCTCGCTGATGCCCTCTCCGGCGCCGCCTCCGACTCGGCACCTGCGGCACCACTGCCGCCTCGACAGCCGGGGTGGCCTGTGGTGCCTCGCTCGCCGACGCCCGAGGCATCCCCTGCGGCACCATCCGTGGCGCCTCCTCCAAGATGGCGTTGCCGCCGCCTCCGTCAACCCCCGCCTGCTCAACCACGACGGTCCGCGGCGAGGTGTCGTCCCCAACGACCACGACCTCCCGGTCGAGGTCCACCACCTCCACACGGCCTCCTTGGTTGCGGTCCCTCACCGACGACGGCTCGAAGACCGTCGCCGCCACCACCATCCCCTCCGGCATCTCCGGCCACGCCGGGTCCTCGCCGGCTCGCGCCCATGTCGCGGCGGTGTTGGTCCAGGCCTGGACCGATGCCGCCTCCAGCTCTGCCTCGGCCCGGTTCCGGTCCCGCTAGGCCAAGCCCTCGGCATCGGCCGGGTCCAGGCCAAGGTCCCGGTTGGCGGCGCCCTCGGCGGCCGCGGCTTCCGCCGCCGCCGTCGCCAGCGAGAATGGCGACCTGAAGATCAAGACCAAATAAGCGACGAGCAGGGCCACTCGACCACTCGGACACAAGAAAAAGGAAAACTTACCCCGGCAGCAGCAACACAGCGGGTCTTGCCGGCCTCTCCTGCATAGCGCCGCACCTCCTCTTGGCGGCCAGTCACGCACCCCTGGCCGGGTCCACCACGCGCTTTGCAGCCAGAGGCCGCGGCGCGATGCTGTCCTTCCTCGCGATGAACCGGCGCCGCCCGCGCCACCGCCTCCTCCGCCCGACGCCACTAAACCAACGGCCCGCATCAGCACTGCCCGTGCCGCGTCGCGCCTAGCAACTCGAAGAAGAAAAGAAGAAGCAAGGCTTACCCGCGTGGCGCCCCACGCCGATGTCCGTGTCCGCCTCCTCCCCTCCGCCGTGAGCTACAGGCTCCTCCGACACGGCCCGCACCACCTATGACGGCGCCCAGGTGTAAGGATGCCGGATGGCATTCAGAAGCACCTCCCGCGTCGCATCGGGATGGATAAGAAGATGCACAACAGCAAAATACAGAGACCAAAGACTCACCATGGGCGCCGGATTTGAGCGGCTGTACGGCGGCTTGCCGAACTGCCAGTCGTCCCTCATCGCAGCCTTGGAGATGTCATTGACCCGGCACGGAATCTGATCCGCCCCCAGACGCATGGCCACCAGGTGGTTGGGGTCCTGAAGGCCGGCCATCTGATCGATGAGGCAGCTGCGCCGCTGCATTGGCAGAACCTGACGCATTATGAAGGCGGCGACAAGGTCGGTGCTACCGAGCCCCTCCCGCGCCTTCTTCACCGACACCCGCTCGCATAGGTTGAGTATCTCCTGCGACGGGTGCCTCGGGTTGTATCCCCAGTTCATCTTCGCCCGCGGCGGCGCGTCGACGAAGGCCGGCAGGTTGATGCGGTCCATGCCAAGATTGCGGACGTAGAAGAAAGAGTTCTGCCATTTCTTCGGAGAATCCTCCAGCGGTATCTTAGGGAAGTCAGCGCCCGGCCGCTTCGTGATGACGACGGTCCCACAGTCGGAGAACTCCCTGGCCATCGGCCCCTGCTGCTTCAAGGAGAAGAAGCGCGCCCAGAGGTCGATCGAGGGCTCGACCCCTAGGTATCCCTCACAAAGGGTGACGAAGCCAGAAAGTTGTACGATGGTGCCAGCGCCAAGATGATGGGGCTAGAGCCCGAAGAACTCCAGGAAGTTGCGGAAGAAGGCGCTCGCTGGAAGACCAAACCCGCGATTGAAATGCGGGACGAAGACGACGCGCTCCAAGCCCACGGCCAGTGGTCTCTGCTCACCCTGCGGCAGGCGCACCGCGACCTCTGTCTCCCCCGACAGGCGCCGGGTGGTGTGGAGATAGGCGATGTCATCGGCGGTGACGGTCGAGCCCATCCAGGAGCCCGACGACAGTGCCATCGATGGTGAATGGAAGAGAAAGAAGGAAGACAAGTGGCAACAGAGTTCTGCTCGAAGCAGCGGGCGTCGCAGCGCGATGGTCGGAAGGAGCAGAGGGAGGGCAAAGAGGCAGGGGGTGAGAGCAAGAATGATGTCCACCGCCCCCGCTCGCCCCAATTTATAAGCCTCGTTTCAAACGTGGGGGAGTGGGATCGTGTGCACTTGCCTTTCCCACTTCCCTGCAATAAGTGCGCACGTACGCGTGCAATAACTGCATGGGGATGAGCAACCGACTTGTGGACACTGCAATAAATCCGCGAGCGTGGGCCGAGGAACGTGCCGCAGTGGGCCCCAGCATGTTGCCCAGTCCCGTCACGCGCGTGGCCTGTCAGGCCCCTACGACTTCCAGGCGCCATGTGGCGCCCGCACGAAGGCCGAGGGATTGCCCCAAGATTCGATGGACCCTTCGGTTTCCCGCCACTGCCGGGATGCCGCGATCAGGTTTCCGGAAACCGGCACATAGTGGGTGTTGCTGGACCCGACAGTCACAAGATTCGTCTCTTCAAGGGGGGAAACTACGAAGGCCCTCCCATCCAAAGACGGTGGACCTTCACAACTTCAGGGACTACTGTTGGGGGGATGAACCCCGGGCAGGCAACGGAACCCGGATCCTTTTCAAAAACGACGGGGCCAGCATCGCCCCACAAGCCGGTTTGTGCTTGTCCGGGTCGCTCAACCCGGCCAAGCCCCTCGACCCGCCCGAACTCTCCGACCCGGCCAGGCTCCTCGACTCGGCCCTGACAACAAGCTCAAGACAGATGAGCCCGACGCACCAAGACTTCTCCAATAAGCCAGCTCCACCCTTGGCGTGTTCCTCAACCCAGCCACGGGTCAGCTCCTGTCCTATCCAGGACGTATGATGGGACGAGCCTCCATCTACCGATAACCAAGGCAACGGTGCCCCACGCATGCCTCTGGTCAGCCGGAACGATGCAATAGTGCCCCTCACCTACCCGCTGACCAGGGCTAGCGTGGCAACAGTGCCCCAGACATCAGCAATGACACCAGCAAGCGGCGACCTGACGGAGCGCCACTGTACCCGACTCAACTTGGCCATTCCTGGCGATCGACAAGACAGCGAACAGTGCCCCTAGGCATGCGGGACCCACGCCTAGGGGAACCCATCGAACCACAAGCATCCGGCGGGTCCCAGCTCCGGCTCCCCAGACGCTGATGACCCAGCCCCACGACCTTGTAAAATTACCATTGTACCCCTGGGTGGTTGGTCTATAAAACCCCCCAGGAGCTCTCATGCACACAAGCAAGCACACAGTAATCTAGCCAACCGATCGATAGAGCACATAGGGAGAAGGAGCAGCCTAAGCCCTGGCTGGCCTTCCTTCTTCCTCCATACAGCTCCAGGAGCAACTCTGTACTATTACAAAACAACCACACTTGGCAGGACTAAGGGTATTATCTCTCCGGAGAGCCCCAAACCTGGGTATGTCTTGCATTCCGCGCTCGCTCATGCCAACCTCGCCTCTGGAGCCCACCAGTGCCCTCGAGCCTCCTCCTCTCTTTAGCCATCCCATGGCATCTGCCATGCGCCCACCACGACACTAACCCATGTAGGTAGATGAACTTCAACTACAAGTAGTGCTCCGAACTCTTGATGAGCTACATCAACTTTGAGCACCCTACACAAGTTCAACTACATGATCAAGATTAACACCAGCACCAAAGGTATGTCATTCCATATTAGAGAAGCTTTACCCCAAGACATGGGTCAGGGAAACTCAACAAGATGTGAACACATCAAAATGCTTAAACGAAAAATGGCAACCCCATTTTAAGCTTAAATGATGAGTATGACCTATGATCAAGTGTCTTCAATGGACTCCTAAGTCAATATACTCTAACATAGGTGACTTTGTCGCCTCCCAATTCTAGATGAAGTTCTTTGTTGTTTCTCTGTATTCTTGCGTTTGTCACTTGCATGCTTGTTCCCCTTTCAAAAAAACACTTCATCTAGATTTATTTTCCTTTCTTTTCTTTTCATTTCTCTGTAGTGTTCTGCATTCCCTGCATCCAATTCATTGGAAATTCTTGTGAGATCTTATTTGCCTAAGTGAGCTAAGGTGAAAAGTATTTTCTCTATGGGTTGAACTCGGCCTCACCGTTTTTTTTTACTTTGGGTGAACCGAACCATCTCGGTGCCACCAAAAATAACAACTCGGTGTTACCGATTTCAATGCTGAGAAAAATACTTTGTCATTTGCATTGTGCATATTTGTTCCAGCTCCACTCAATGATACTTGTCCTCTACCAGCACCCGATTACATGTTGCTTTGTAATGTGACTCAAGTACCAAACCTACTTGACTCATGCTCCAGAAGCCCCTTCTTGGAAATTGATGTCAAAGGTGGGAGAGAGAGAGAGAGCACATCAAAGCTTATCACATAAGAGAGAATGCACTCCTAAAGCTTCTCCTGATGCTTCTTATTCTTAAGAGAAAAGTTGTCTCATGTCTTCAAGAGGGGAAAGACACGATAGTATATGTTATGATTATCTTGCTCTGATTTTCTTTTTTGCTCTGATTTTCTATTACCCTATCTTCTCCCATTATCCTATGCCAGATGCAGGGGGAGAAAGACACCTAAGGGAAGAAAATCTTTTGAAATAATTTCATATCTTTATTCTTGGGGACATGTCTATAACCAACTAGAGTACCCAGTACCCATTCTCAACATGTCATCCCAATCTTGGTATTCCTGTGATCTCCTATTATTGCTCTGTCTAGTAGATGTTTGATGTCTACTACGCAACCTTCTTCTTGTAGACGTTGTTGGGCCTCCAAGTGCAGAGGTTTGTAGGACAGTAGCAAATTTCCCTCAAGTGGATGACCTAAGGTTTATCAATCCGTGGGAGGCATAGGATGAAGATTGTCTCTCTCAAACAACCCTGCAACCAAATAATAAAGAGTCTCTTGTGTCCCCAACACACCCAATACAATGGTAAATTGTATAGGTGCACTAGTTCGGTGAAGAGATGGTGATACAAGTGCAATATGGATAGTAGATAAAGGTATTTGTAATATGAAATTATAAAAACAGCAAGGTAGCAAGCGATAAAAGTGAGCATAAATGGTATTGCAATGGTGGGAAACAAGGCCTAAGGTTCATACTTTCACTAGTGCAAGTTCTCTCAACAATAATAACACAATTGGATCACATAACAATCCCTCAACATGCAACAAAGAGTCACTCCAAAGTCACTAATAGCGGAGAACAAACAAATATATTATGGTAGGGTACGAAACCACCTCAAAGTTATCCTTTCTGCTCGATCTATTCAAGAGTTCGTAGTAAAATAACACGAAGCTATTCTTTCCGTTCAATCTATCATAGAGTTCATACTAGAATAACACCTTAAGACACAAATCAACCAAAACCCCAATGGTCACCTAGATACTCCATTGTCACCTGAAGTATCCATGGGAATGATTATACGATATGCATCACACAATCTCAGATTCATCTATTTAACCAACACAAAGTACTTCAAAGAGTGCCCCAAAGTTTTTACCAGAGAGTCAAGACGAAAACGTGTGCCAACCCCTATGCATAGGTTCATGGGCGGAACCCGCAAGTTGATCACCAAAACATACATCAAGTGGATCACGTGATATCCCATTGTCACCACAGATAAGCACGGCAAGACATACATCAAGTGTTCTCAAATCCTTAAAGACTCAATCCGATAAGATAACTTCAAAGGGAAAACTCAATTCATCACAAGAGAGTAGAGGGGGAGAAACATCATAAGATCCAACTATAATAGCAAAGATCGCGATACATCAAGATCGTGCCATAGAGGGAACACGAGAGAGAACACGAGAGAGAGAGAGAGAGAGAGATCAAACACATAGCTATTGATACATACCCTCACCCCCGAGGGTGAACTACTCCCTCCTCGTCATGGAGATCGCCGGGATGATGAAGATGGCCACCAGTTAGGGATCCCTCCTCCAGCAGGGTGCCGGAATAGGGTCCCGATTGATTTTTGGTGGCTACAGAGGCTTGAGGCGGCGGAACTCCCGATCTCTCTTCTGTTCTGATGTTTTGGGGGTATATGGAGATATATAGGTGAAAGAACTCAGTCAAGGGACACTCGAGGGGCCCACGAGACAGGGGGCGCACCCAGTAGGGAGGGCGCCCCCCACCCTCGTGGCTTCCTCGAAGCTTCTCTGACTTGAACTCCAAGTCTCCTGGATCATGTTCGTTCCAAAAATCACGGCCCCGAAGGTTTCATTCCGTTTGGACTCCGTTTGATATTCCTTTTCTTCGAAACACTGAAATAGGCAAGACAACAACAATATGGGCTGGGCCTCTGGTTAATAGGTTAGTCCAAAAAATAATATAAAAGTGTATAATAAAGCCCATAAACATTCAAAATAGATAATAAAATAGCATGAATGCTTCATAAATTATAGATACATTGGAGACGTATCAGCATCCCCAAGCTTAATTCCTGCTCGTCCTCGAGGAGGTAAATGATAAAAGAAAGAATTTATGAAGTGTGAATGCTAGTAGGTGCACAAATTTGATCAATGATAATTTCAATCACCTTTTCTAGCATGATTATATGTCATAACAGTAGTTCATCTCATAAAACTTCTCAAGATCAAGTAACAAGCTATTCACATGTTAAAACATAGACCATAAACTTTCTTGAAAACTAGCAAACTTCATTCTTAGTCATCAAACAATTGCAATTCATCTTATTTTCAGGAAGGGTCTATGTCAGAGCTTTGATTTAGCAAACACCACTTACTCAACTATCATATAGTCTTTACAATTGCTAACACTCACGCAATACTTATGGTTATGGAGTTTTAATCGGACACTGAGAAATATAGGGGCTTATATTGTTGCCTCCCAACTATTCACCTTTGGGTGATGTCAACAATAATAGTTCATGCTAACTTACATCCAATTGGATATATATATAGGGATCTTTCCAACACGAGGTGCTTGCCAAAGGATAAAATGAAAAAGGGAAAGGTGAAGATCACCTTGACTCTTGCATAAACTAAAAGACATAAAGTAAAAGATAGGCCCTTTGCAGAGGGAAGCAGAGGTTGTCATGCGCTTTTATGGTTGGATGCACAAAATCTTAATGCAAAAGAACGTCAGTTTATATTGCCACTTGTATATGGAACTTTATTATGTAGTCCGTCGCTTTTATTGCTTCCATAAAAAGATCATATAAAGCTTATTTTCTTCACACTAATAAGTCATACATATTTAAAGAGCAATTTTTATTGCATGCACCGATGACAACTTACTTGAAGGATCTTACTCAATCCATAGGTAGGTATGGTGGACTCTCATGGCAAAAACTGGGTTTAAGGATATTTGGAAGCACAAGTAGTATCTCTACTTGGTGCAAGGAATTTTGGCTAGCATGAGGGGAAAAGGCAAGCTCAACATGTTTGAATGATCCATGACAATATACTTTAACTGAGATGTGAGAAAACATAACCCATTACGTTGTCTTCCTTGTCCAACATCAACTCTTTAGCATGTCATACTTAATGAGTGCTCACAATTACAAAAGGTGTCCATGATAATATATTTATATGTGAAGTCTCTCTTCCTTCAATATTCTTTCATGAATTGTTCAAATGACCAATACAATGCTTGCTAACTTTCAATAAATTTACAACCTCTACTTCTTTAATGTGAAGTCATCACTCCCCATGGGATAAGCATATGAAACATATATAATTTCAGATTTATGACATTCAACTCATTCAACCATTTACTCATAGGATATAAGTGAAGCACACGAGTAAATGACAAACTACTCCAAAAAGATATAAGTGAAGATCAATGAGTTGTTAAATAATTATGTAGCTATATGAAGACTCTCTCTCATTTAAGAATTTCATATCTTGGTATTTTATTCAAACCGCAAGCAAAGCAAAATAAAATGGCATTGCAAGGATAGCACGACTCATGTGAAGAAGCAAAAACTTAGGCTCAACCGATACTAACCGATAATTGTTGAAGAAGAAAGGTGGGATGCCTACCAGGGCATCCCAAGCTTAGATGATTGAGACTTCTTGGAATATTATCTTGGGGTGCCTTGGTCATCCCCAAGCTTGAACTTTTATGTATCCTTAATTCCTTTTATATGTTGGTTTCCTAAATCTCAAAAGCTTCATCCAAACTCAACAAGAACTCGTGAGATAGGTTAGTATAAAACAATGCAAAAACCTTATCATTTTCTACTATAACAAATTACTAACATTATTATTCAACATTGCATACTAAATGTCTCTACATATTTAATACTCCTATCCTAAAATAGAATCATTAAACAAGCAAGCATATGCAAACAATGCAAACATAACAGCAATCTGCCAAAACAGTATAGTCTGTAAAGAATGCAAGATTCATCATACTTCCCTAACTCCAAAACTTATAAGAAAAATATTACGCTGTAGAAGATTTATCAGAGATCATTATTCAAAAAGATTCAACATTATATCATTCTCTGACTTTTCTAGGGAATATTTGCAACAGCGGTAAACTTTCTGTTTTGAAACAACAACATGTATACTTGCAAAATAAGCATGGTAAAGGCTATCCTTGACATTTTTATTGAAAATATAGATGCCAAAAATTATTCTAAATAACATCAAGCAAATACTAACAAAATAAATTGACGCTCCAAGCAAAACACATATCATGTGATGAATAAAAATATAGCTTCAAGTAAAGTTACCGATGAACAAAGACGAAAGAGGGGATGCCATCCGGGGCATCCCCAAGCTTAGGCTCCTGGTTGTCCTTGAATATTACGTGGGGGTGCCTTGGGAATACCCAAGCTTAGGATTTTACCACTCCTTATTCCATAGTCCATCGAATCTTTACCCAAAACTTGAAAACTTCAACCACACAAAACTTAACAGAAAACTCGTAAGCTCCGTTAGTAAAAGAAAACAAACCACCACTTTAAGGTACTGTAGTGAAATCATTCTTTATTTATATTGATGTTAAACCTACTGTATTCCAACTTCTCTATGGTTCATACCCTCCGATACTACTCATAGATTCATCAAAATAAGCAAACAACACAATGAAAACAGAATCTGTCAAAAACAGAAGAGTCTGTAGTAATATGTATCATTCGTATATTTATGGAACTCCAAAAATTCTGAAATAAATTGGGGGACCTGAGGAATTTGTCTATTAATCATATGAAAAAAGAATCAACCTAAAATCACTTTCTGGTAAAACAAGGCAGCTAATCTCGTGAGCGCTAAAGTTTTTGTTTTTTTACAGCAAGATCACATAGACTTCACCCAAGTCTTCCCAAAGGTTCTACTTGGTACTTTATTGAAACAAAAACTATAAAACATGATTACTACAGTAGCATAATAATGTGGACACACAAAAACAGTAAGGGTAAATATTGGGTTGTCTCCCAACAAGCGCTTTTTAATGCCTTTTTAGCTAGGCATGATGATGGCAATGATGCTCACATAAAGGATAAGAATTGAAACATAAAGAGAGCATCATGAAGAATATGAATAGCACATTTAAGTCTAACCCACTTCATATGCATAGGGATTTTGTGAGCAAACAACTTATTTGAACAATAATCAACTAGCATAGGAAGGTAAAACAAGCATAGCTTCAAGATTTTCAGCACATAGAGAGGAAAATTAATATTATTGCAATTCCTACAAGCATATATTCCACCCTCATAATAATGTTAAGTAGCATCATGAATGAATTCAACAATATAACCAGCACATAAAGCATTCTTTTCATGATCTACAAGCATAGAAAATTTATTGCTCTCCACCCAAGCAAATTCTTCTTATTCGGAATAGTGGGAGTATCATAGGAGACTTGAATACTATAAATTGTTTCCACATTAAAAGAGTAATGTTCAGAAAAAGGGTAATCATAATCATGACAAGTTTTATAAATATAATCATCACTACTTTTTCTAGCATAAGTTTCATCACAATAATCATCATAAGTAGCAACTTTGTTCTCATCATAATCGATTGAAACCTCTTCCAAGATAGTGGAATCATCACTAAATAAAGTTGACACTCTTATAAATCCACTTTCATATTCATCACAATAAGATTCAACATCCTCCAAAATAGTTGGATCACTACTTCCTAAAGTTTACACTCTTCCAAACCCACTTTCATCAATATAATCATAAGTAAGGGGCATGCTATCATCATAACAACTTTGCATATCAAAACTTGGGAGGCTAAAAATATCATCTTCATTAAACGTAGCATCCCCAAGCTTGGTACAAACATTAATTTCAGCAAATATATTCTCAAATATTTCATCCTCATCAAACATAGCTTCCCCAAGCTTGGGCCTTTTCATATCATAAGCATAATCACTCTCATCATTAATAGAATGGATAGCACCAATAGTATAGCAATTATCATCATCACAATGAGTAGTAGGAGCAACATCATTTGGGAGGGATACCTTTTTACCTTTGCTTCTCCTTTTTTCTTCCTCACATCATGTGTGGGTTCAACCCTCTTCTTTGAGCTCCTTATTGATGAGATTGGTTGAATAGAAGGCTCCTCCTCGATACCTGATTCATCATAAGAAATAATAGGAGGATAATGGGAAGTCTCTTCCCTTTCATTAGTATTCTCTTCATCTTCTATTTGTTTTTTTTCTTTAGGTAATTGACAATATAAGGATTTTCAATGCAATTCACCGCACAATACATATAAATATCCTCTAGATCAATATCAAGGAATTTCTCAAGGTTAAATTCTGGAATAAGCTTAATTGCACGTTGCAATTCTTCATAACCCAAAAGCAAACTAAGTTCATTATGATGCGTAAGGGAAATCAATTCATCACAACTTTTGGACACAATTCGATCATGAAACAATTTGCATCAGAGATTTAAATGACCATGTTCATTGCAAAGTTCACAAGTACGGCGGAGATATTTTAAATTTTCAGCACTAACATTAAGCCTTTCTTGCAACCATTTAGTTTCTAAATGCTTATTCCTCTTGCAATATCTATTTTCCCTATTTGGTGTGTACTTGCAAACCCAATTCACTCCACAAAAATCGACATGTTTATAGGAGATATTTTCATTATAACTAGTGCAATCATCATTAGTACTATGGATATTCAAGGAGTTCATACTAACAACATTTCAATCATGCTCATCATTCAAAGATTTAGTGCCAAACATTTTATAGATTTCTTCTTCTAGCACTCGAGCACAATTTTCCTTTCCATCATTCTCACGAAAGATATTAAAAAGATGAAGCGTATGAGACAAACTCAATTCCATTTTTTTGTACTTTTCTTTTATAGACTAAACTAGTGATAAAACAAGAAACAAAAAGATTCGATTGCAAGATCTAAAGATATACCTTCAAGCACTCACCTCCCCGGTAACGGCGCTAGAAAAGAGCTTGATGTCTACTACGCAACATTCTTCTTGTGGACGTTGTTGGGCCTCCAAGTGCAGAGGTTTATAGGAGAGTAGCAAATTTCCCTCAAGTGGATGACCTAAGGTTTATCAATCCGTGGGAGGCGTAGGATGAAGATGGTCTCTCTCAAACAACCCTACAACCAAATAACAAAGAGTTTCTTGTGTCCCCAACACACCCAATACAATGGTAAATTGTATAGGTGCACTAGTTCGGCGAAGAGATGGTGATACAAGTGCAATATGGATGGTAGATAAAGGTATTTGTAATCTGAAATTATAAAAACAGCAATGTGGCAAGCGATAAAAGTTAGCGTAAACGGTATTGCAATGGTGGGAAACAAGGCCTAAGGTTCATACTTTCACTAGTGCAAGTTCTCTCAACAATAATAACATAATTGGATCACATAACAATCCATCAACATGCAACAAAGAGTCACTCCAAAGTCACTAATAGCGGAGAACAAACAAAGAGATTATGGTAGGGTACGAAACCACCTCAAAGTTATCCTTTCTGCTCGATCTATTCAAGAGTTCGTAGTAAAATAACACGAAGCTATTCTTTCCGTTCAATCTATCATAGAGTTCATACTAGAATAACACCTTAAGACACAAATCAACCAAAACCCCAATGGTCACCTAGATACTCCATTGTCACCTGAAGTATCCATGGGA
The DNA here is from genome assembly GCF_018294505.1 of Triticum aestivum. Classification (NCBI taxonomy): domain Eukaryota; kingdom Viridiplantae; phylum Streptophyta; class Magnoliopsida; order Poales; family Poaceae; genus Triticum; species Triticum aestivum. Next base: position 111,611,032 of record NC_057795.1, read on the forward strand.
ATGATTATACGATATGCATCACACAATCTCAGATTCATCTATTCAACCAACACAAAGTACTTCAAAGAGTGCCCCAAAGTTTTACCAGAGAGTCAAGACGAAAACGTGTGCCAACCCCTATGCATAGGTTCATGGGCGGAACCCGCAAGTTGATCACCAAAACATACATCAAGTGGATCACGTGATATCCCATTGTCACCACAGATAAGCACGACAAGACATACATCAAGTGTTCTCAAATCCTTAAAGACTCAATCCGATAAGATAACTTCAAAGGGAAAACTCAATTCATCACAAGAGAGTACAGGGGGGAGAAACATCATAAGATCCAACTATAATAGCAAAGCTCGCGATACATCAAGATCGTACCATAGAGGGAACACGAGAGAGAACACGAGAGAGAGAGAGAGAGAGATCAAACACATAGCTACTGGTACATACCCTCAGCCCCAAGGGTGAACTACTCCCTCCTCGTCATGGAGATCGCCGGGATGATGAAGATGGCCACCGGTGAGGGATCCCACCTTCGGCAGGGTGCCGGAACAGGGTCCCGATTGAATTTTGGTGGCTACAGAGGCTTGCGGTGGCGGAACTCACGATCTATCTTCTTTTCTGATGTTTTCAGGGTGTATGGAGATATATAGGTGAAAGAAGTCGGTCGGGGGACGCTCGAGGGGCCCACGAGACAGGAGGCGTGCCTAGTAGGGGGGGGGGGGGCGCCCCCACCCTCATGGCTTCCTCGAAGCTTCTTTGACTTGAACTCCAAGTATCCTAGATCATGTTCATTCCAAAAATCACGCTCCCAAAGGTTTCATTCCATTTGTATTCCGTTTGATATTCATTTTCTTCGAAACACTGAAATAGGCAAGAAAACATCAATATGGGCTGGGCCTCCGGTTAATAGGTTAGTCCCAAAAATAATATCAAAGTGTATAACAAATCCCATAAACATTCAAAACAAATAATAAAATAGCATGAATGCTTCATAAATTATAGATACGTTGGAGACGTATCAATGTTCTTGTGTTATCTAACCTTGTTTACCTAGGTACATCTCTTCCAAATCTAGTTCAAGACCACAAGGTAAGTATATGCATCACACTCATGTGCATGAAGATCTCGTGATGTGGTATATATTGTTTGCAAGAGAGACTCATGAACATGAAGGTATTTTTCCAGTATCTACACCATTTGCTCTGATGCATATGGCCAAGACACATGTAACTCATTGCTTGCTCTATCGTGCCTATGCATTCTCATACTCTTATGATCTATAATCACATGATTGCATACATGTAGGGGGAGCTAATGCATGTTGCATGTCCTTCCAAAGCTTAACTTGCTATTTTCTTCACATCTTTATCTAAAAGCTTAGATGTATGTTGTCATCAATTACCAAAAAGGGGGAGATTGAAAGCACAAGTGCTCCCTTGGTGATTTTGGTAATTAATGTCAACATATCTCTTGTTGGACTAATATTTCTACCAAGTATATTTCAGATAAGTTCAACATTGGAGTGGCATGGACAAGAGGATGTGGAACCCCTTCAGGATGCTAAGGACAAACATTGGCAAAGGCTCAAGACTCTGCATTTTTATTTTAGTGATCCAAGATCACATTGAGTCCATAGGAAAGCCAATAGTATCAAAAGGGGATGAGGTGTTGCTTAATGGCTTGCTTGCTCAAAGTGCTTAGTGATATGCTCCAAATCTCTCAACCACTTTCTCATTTCCATATATGTCCTAAACCTAAAAGTCAAACTCGGCCCCACCGATTTGATATTTCCGGTGCCACCGAGTTCATTTGACATAGCCACTGCCAAACCCTAATCAGTTCGGACTCACCGATGGGATCTCGGTCTCACCGATATGGGCTTGCAAACTCTCTGTTATCTGTTGCAATAATTTCGGTCCCGCCGAGATATGCAATCGGTCCCACCGAGTTTGCTTAACCAACTCTCTGTTTGCTTATTACCCAAAATCGATCTCACCGAGTTTGTGTAATCGGCCAAACCGAGTTAAGGTTTTACCCTAACCCTTGCAAATCGGTCCCACCGAGTTGACCTTGTAGGTCCCACCTAAAAGCCTAACGTTCACATTTTGACCTGAATCAGTCTGACCGAGTTTCACAGTTCGGTCTCGCCAAGTTTAGGAATCTGTGTGTAACGGCTAGATTTTGTGTGGAGGATATATATACCCTTCAACATATTCTTCATTCATGGAGAGAGCTATCAGAATGTGCCTACACTTACACTACTCATTTTCTGAGAGAGAACCACCTACTCATGTGTTGAGACCAAGACATTCCTTTCCAACCACAAGAATCTTGATCTCTAGCCTTTCCCAAGTTGCTTTCCACTCAAATCATCTTTCCACCATAGCCAAATCTGTGTGAGAGAGAGTTGAGTGTTGGGGAGACTATCATTTGAAGCACAAGAGCAAGGAGTTCATCATCAACACACCATTTATTACCTTTTGGAGAGTGGTGTCTCTTAGATTGGTTAGGTGTCACTTGGGAGCCTCCGTCAAGATTGTGGAGTTGAACCAAGGAGTTTGTAAAGGCAAGGAGATCGCTTACTTTGTGAAGATCTACCCAAGTGAGGCAAGTCCTTCGTGGGCGATGGCCATGGTGGGATATACAAGGTTGCTTCTTCGTGGACCCTTCATGGGTGGAGCCCTCCGTGGACTCGCGTAACCATTACCCTTCGTGGGTTGAAGTCTCCAACAATGTGGATGTACGATATCACCACCTATCGGAACCATGCCAAAAATCTATGTGTCTCCAATTGCGTTTGCACACTCCAATCCCATCCCTTTACTTTCTTGCAAGTTGCATGCTTTACTTTCCGCTACTCATATACTCTTTGCATGCTTGCTTGAATTGTATTGTGAATGCTTGAAATGGTGCTCATTTCCAACCTAAACTTGAAAAACTTAAAAACTGCTATCTTTGCTTGTTGAGGGTCTAATCACCCCCCACTAGACACCTCTTTTCGATCCTTTCATGTCCCTAACAAGAACTCCGCATTGATGTACAAATTTGTCTTTGGTCCGCTTGGGAGCAATCGGTTAGCCACCTGGAGCGACTTCTTCGATCGTGAACCTTTCATCCTGGCCGAACTTTTTCTTCAGGCCTCGTCTCCTTACAGAAGATTGGCTCGATCGGGAGGGCTAAAAGAAGAAAGAAACGTTAATATATGTACGTACAAAACAATTAATGCATCTAGTCAGCAGAGGCTTTATATATATACAGGACTGTTTTGTTACTAGTAACATAACAATATTATGTTACTTTCTTGCTCTATATAGGTGCGCGCAACACAACTTTACGAATCCAGCCCAAATAGTTTGCATCAGTACGGGTTGAAAAGAGAAAATGAAAACCCACTACCCCACGCCCATCTCGATGTGAACCACCGTCGCCGCCTCGTTCCCCTGCGCCGGCGGCCTCTCTCCACCACGCGCCGCCGTCCTCCTTCACCCGTGTCGGCCGCCTCACTCCGCTGCGCACCGCCCTCCTGCATCAACCACGCCGGCTGCCTCTCTCCTCCTTCCCTGGTGCTGGCCGCTTCCCTCCACCATGCGCCACCCTCCTCCTTCCCTAGCGTCGGCTGCTTCCTTCCATCATGCGCCGCCCTCCTCCTTCCCCGGCACCGTCCACATACCTCCATCATGCAGATCCACGCCACCCCTGACTCCTCCTCAATCCCGCTGGCAGATCTCGTGCACTGCGCTTCGGCAGCCGGTGATGCAACCCTGCCACCACTTTGCCTCCTTCCCGATGGGGTAACGCCGCCATGGCATACAGGAAGTTCATGGCCGCGACCCCAGGTCGTTAAAAGTCTGGACGCGCCCCGCTCCAATGCCATGACTTAACAATGGAGCCTGCAGGGGGAGCCGCGGGGGTCGAGGACATCTGGTTTGACAGTCCAACTGCTTTCTTGTCCACTGGTCGCTCAAGGAGCTGAGTGCAGTCCACCCCCGTGCTTTTCCATGGATGATGTTGTCTGGTACATCTCCTTCTTTGATTGATCTCACGTGATTTCTATAGCTTGTAATTCCCTACCATACAACCATCTTTTTGATGTTCTTACATATAAACGAGTGATGCCTAAGCCCTGAAGCACCGACGGGTATGTTGCAAAGGGGTGCTAATTTTGACTGGGGTTGCACTACCCATCATGCATATCCATGCCATCCCTGATTCCTCCTCAATCCCGCTCGCAGATCTCATGCGCTGCGCTCCGGCAGCCGGTGATGCAACCCGCCACCACTTTTCCTCCTTCCCAATGGGGTAACGCCGCCGCGGCATACATGAAGTTCATGGCCGCGAACCCAGGTCATTCAAAGTCTGGACGCGCCCCGCTCCAGCGCCATGACTTGGGCTTCAGCAGCATAACAATGGACCCTGCAGGGGGAGTCGTGGGGGTCGAGGACATCCAGTTCGACAGTCCAACTGCTTGCTTGTCCGATGGTTGCTCAAGGAGCTGAGTGTAGTCCACCCCCGTGCTTTTCCATGGATGATGTTGTCTGGTACATCTCCTTCTTTGATTGAACTCACGTGATTTCTATAGCTTGTTATTCCCTACCATAGAACCATCCTTTTGATGTTCTTACATAGAAACGAGTGATGTCTAAGCCCTGAAGCATCGACGGGTATGTTGCAAAGGGGTGATAATTTTGACTGGGGTTGCACTGCCCATGGCGGGTCTTAGCGTCTGAAACAATTAACAACAATCAGGCATCAGTTTCACACTCAAGGTAATTGTAATTGCCTCTATGAGATAATTATTATGACTACTGCAGGATGCTGCTAACGCGACACTATGATCAGAGACCCTTCGAGAAATTGTGTGCAATGCAATAATCACAAACGGTGGTGTCAGAGAACCGTCAAAAATGTCCATAACATTTGCGATGATGGATGCATCAAACACGGTTCAGATTTTAGTTGTGTGTGGGATGCAGGGCATACAATTTAGTTCAATTAACTATTTGCGATGAGGTGGAACAAAAGAAATGGGCAGCTAGATGAAGGCGTGTGCGATACATAGCATACAGTTCACTCGGATGAACTGTTTGTGATTAGGCAACACAAGAGAAATGGCCAGGTAGATCAAGGTGTGTGCGATATACGCATGCAATTCACTCAGATGAAATGTTTGCGTTCAGACAAGAGAACAAAAACGATTCAATATAACAAGATGTGTGTGATACGTGGCAAACAGGTCTGTAATCAGAAATGTGTGCGAAGACCGATAATAACACAGACGATTGCTTCTAATAAAACGTGTGTGATATGCTCTGTCTACACAAGATGTATTGGCCATTGGGGGACGGGTGGTCATCCGGATACGCCATAAGGATGCGAAGAGGCATCCTACATCAATAAGGACTAGCCGTTCCACCAGTAGCTCATCTAAGAGAACTCTCAAGTTAAGTGTGCTCAGGCTGGAGCAGCCATGGGATGGATGACTGGATGGAAGTTGTGTTGATGTTAAATTAGCTAAGGGGATGGGGCATTTCGGTCATTTGCGGTCATCAAATGACCGTAATGCCGCATTCCCTCAGCTAATTTAACCTTGAGGTCCTTGTTTTTTTATTTTTATTTTATTTTTTAACATATGTTAAAGAAGGCCTACCACATTACTTTTTGACAATGTGTATACGTGGCATACAATTGATCCACCTGACCTGTTGTGATGGAATAAGACGTGTGTGTTGTGGGCAAACGCTTGCTAGTGTACAACCATTTGCGATTGATGAATTCATCACCGACGGGTTCTCTAGTGTGGTCCGTGTCCATCTCATCACCATCTACTTCTTGTGCTAGCTCAATGTTCCTTATATAGTTATATATGCTAAGTTGTACGATACTAATACTTTCCATGAAAATTTAAGAACTTGGCTAACAACATTTGGGTAACATATATATAGTGGTTACACTATTTGACAAAAGGTGGATCTTTGTAACACGGTTTTGACAACTATATGGTCCATATCTAGATACTTAACATAGTATCAAATAGCACATTTTAAGAGGCTGTGGGCCAACAACCACAACTATCCGCTGGAAGCAGCTTGATCACGGCGACTCGACATCTCGTCAATGAAAAGGAAGAGCCCTCCTGTGCCTTGATAGAGAATGAGTAGATCAGTGTCTCCAATTTTCGAATATGGATGCATTTGCCATGATAAGCGAGAACTTGTTAATTTGAATGGTTCCATTTTTGCGGGAAATGCAGTACCTTGCAATCACTTTGGCATTAATAGCAGGCACAAGTGTAATTCTACCATGCCGAGAAATCGAACCAGGAACTGCTACAACGGGCAATTTCTGTTGAAATGTAGAATAAAAACCAATTGTAACATATCATTGAAGATATATATAGTTTATGAGCATCAACATTAAAATAAGACTTTTTACCAGCGTTTTGTGCACACAATTGGTCTTGTTCAATGAGTGGACCATAGGTATAATTAATCCCATCCAAAATCCAGCATTCATAAGTTGTGCTATCTCTGACAGATTATCAACAAAGTTTATGACATGCTTCAAGTCCTTCCAGTGAAATTTGGTTCGCTTAGTAACATACATGTCACATCCCTAGTCTGGTATGACTTAGACTAGCTAGCTATTTGTGCATCATATTTAAATTTCATTTAAATTTGAAATGAGGATTGATGGAAACCTCAGAATCATTTTTTGAAAATGACCCAAATAAAAATTTCTCCAAAAGGGTCCAAGAAAATGCTCATGTTGCCCTCTGAAAATATTGGATAGAGATAAAAATCAAAACAATATTTTTAGGAGCTCATGGACATTTATTTTGGCCATTTGGATTAATTCGATAAATATTTGCATTGGAAAGATATTTCTATATATATGAAATATGGTCCAAAAATTATGCCAATTATAAAAGAGCTCTGGAATAATACCATTAGCCCCTACAAAAATTGGCATAATAAAATTAAATGATTTAATATATTTATTAAATCAAACAAATGTCAGAAAATTACAAAAGAAAACAGAAAAGGGGAGAGAGACTTACCTGGGCCACTTACCTGGCCCATCTCCAGCTGGCGGCCAGCCCACCTCCCCGCTGCCTTCTGTCGTCTCCCTCCTTGGACAGAAGGACGAGGGCGTGTGCCCGACGTTCGCCGGCACGCGCGCGCGCCACCTCCCCCCTGCTAGCCACCTCCTGCTTCCCCGGACTCCCTCCCAATGCCACGGAGACGGCCACGCACCCCAGGCCCTCTCATTCCTCCTCCCCCCCCCATGCTTATCCCCTCCTCTGGCTCCCCCTCACTTCCACCGAACGCGGCCGCCGCCGCCGACGAGAACCACCACGGCCACCGGCCTCCCCTCGCCTCCCTGAGACGCTTCCCAGCTCCGCCTCGACCCCCTCTACCCCCTCGTCAAGCCACGCACCTCCGGACGGCCTCCATCACCGCTATCGCCCTCGTCTTCCTCCTCGGGCTCCGCCGTCCGCCGACGTCGATTCACCGTCACCAGGTCTTCCCCGACCCCGCTGTGCTGCTCTGCGTGATCGCGGTGAGCTCCGCCGCCGTTCCCTTTTCTTCTCCCCCTCGTATCCACGCCGTAGCGCCGCTCCCCACCACGGCCGAAGCCTTTCGCCGCCGTCCATGTCGCCGCCGCCGTCTCGGCCCGCCTCCGCCCAAACCAAGCCTCCCTTCGCGCTCCTGGTGCCACGAGGGTGCCGCCGGGCCCCTCGGGTGGCCTCCCTGTGCCCCGCAGCCCGATCCCGCTTGTGCCCGAACTCCGGCCGCCGCCCCGAGCTTCGCTCCGGCGAGCTCCGGCTCCCCCGCAGCCCCCCATCAGCTCCCCTGGTTGTGGACGAAGACGGGCTACGCCCCGGTGGTCTTCGCGCGATCAAACGCCGTCTGTAACGCAAGTCCGGCGAGTCGCCGCCGTGCTAATGGTCGCCGCCGGCCAGAACTCCGGCGGGCTGACGTGGCTTAGCTAATTAGTCACTAATCCCCCACCTACTGACGCTGACCAGTGGGCCCAGGGTTTAGTCAAAGCTAGTCAGCCCGGGTTTGACTCGGGGTTAACCCCAGTGTCACTGACGTGTGGGTCCCACACGTCAGGTTTGACCCTGGACAGCCGCGTTGACCCGCTGACGTCGTGCTGACGTCATGCTGGCGCAGTATATAAATTCTGGATTTAATTAAATCAGGAAATTCCAGAAATTGATTTAAACTTCAAAAATTCATATCAATTCAACCGTAGCTCAGATTAAAATAATTTATATATGAAAAATTATCAGAAAAATGCAACCTTTCCATCTGAACTAGTTTCATGCATGAAAAACCAACTTATACATGCTGAATATGGGAAAACACATTATGGCATATATAAGAGACCTAATTTAGAAATGCATTTGAACCTTTGGTTCAAATGGACTTCAAACCAATTGAACACTAGTTGCATTAGCTCAACAGCATCACATCTACATGCCATGTTCATGCATCATATTGTTGCATATGATTGTGTATTGATTGCCGGCACCGTTCCTTCTCGATAGGTCCTGCTCCGGAGACGTTCCAGAGTACCTGTCTGTGAAGCAGTGCCTCCCTTGTTGATTTACCAGGCAAGCAACCCCCCTTGTTCATTTCGATAAAACCCTACTCTCTCGCTCCTACTCTCAGTTATTGCATTAGGACAACAACGATTCATCTGCTACTTTGTGCTGCGGTAGTTGAACCCATTCCTCTGCATGACCTGTCATTGCCACAGTAAATAGTTGAAACCCACTAGCATGTGTAGGAGTTGATTGAAGCCACTGATGTGTTCCTACCATGCTATGCCTGCTATTGCTTAGAGTTGTGTCAGGTCTGATTCATTGAGAATGAATTGGAGTGTCACGATATGTTCTGATGCTGAGAGTGAAGTGTGTGAACACGATTTGGTAAAGGTAGTGGTGAGAGGCCATGTAGGAGTACATGGTGGGTTGTCTCGCTGGAACCGTCCTTAAGCACTGAGTTCTATGTATGTTGTCCAATGACTCGATACTACCACACATTGGAATGATTAAGTGCCCCTCTCGACTTATTAACCAACTTGGTCTCTGTCCAGGAGTCGCAACTAGTTTCTGGTGTTTGTAGGTAGTGCTATTTTTCTACCAAGTGGCACCCGGCAGGGTGGGCTTGGGATAGACTAGGAACACGTGGCATGGTGTACCGAGTGGCACCCGGTTGGTGGGCTCGGGAACCCTGCTCACATCGTTTGGGGCCGTGAGCGACACCCCGGCCGGATCTCCTTGCGGATGGAACCCGAATAGGCGATAAACCTGGACTAGAGTCTTGTGTGGTTAGTCAGGTCATGGCCGACACCCTCGCCAGACATCCTCTTGAAGGTTGCCGAGGTACATGACGTGTACATGGCGGTAAGTGGCGAGAGCGTGTGTGAAGAAGTACACCCCTGCAGGGTTAACATGATCTATTCAAATAGCCGGGTCCGCGGTTATGGACTTCTTGGATGCTTACATGGTACATAGACAACTTGAAGTGGATACTATAAAATGCTCAAGACAAGTGTGAGTGCTATGGATGGCCTTCTCGTAGGGAGACGGGGATGAATCCATAGTAGTGTATTGTATGGTGATTAGTGGACTCGTGTTCGTTGTTTCACCTCAAGAGTTTCTGGTAGTCGTAGAATAGGATAGCCACAGAGTCAAAGCTGGCTTGCTGCAACTAAACCCCACATTACCCTCTTGATACAAATGCATGTATGATAGGATCTGATGTAAGTCTTGCTGAGTACCTTTGTACTCATGTTGCTTTATTTATGTTTTTGCAGCGGAGACTTCGGTCTTACTAGGGTTCTCATGGACTTCGACTAGTAGCTAGTACCTCAGCTACGATCTTGATCGGTTGTTGTAGATAGTCAGGCTCTTCAGCCTTTTTCATTTGTAGATGTCTGTACCCAGACATGTAACGCTTCCGCTTGTTGCTTGTATGCTCTGTATGATGGGTCTAGTGACCCCTGTTTGCAATAATTGCTATGACGGCTCTTCTGAGCCTTTATCTAATGAGTTGTTGAGTTATGCTGTGATGCCATGTTGTACAACACATACCTGCATGTTATGCGTACGTGTAATGTGTATTGCTATGTGTGGGATCTGACTATCTAGTTGTTTATTCTTAGTAGCCTCTCTTACCGGGAAATGTCTCCTAGTGCTTCCACTGAGCCCTGGTAGCTTGCTACTGCTCCGGAACACTTAGGCTGGCCGGCATGTGTCCTTCTTCGATCCTGTGTCTGTCCCTTCGGGGAAATGTCACGCGATGAATACCGGAGTCCTGCTAGCCCGCTACAGCCCGGTTCACCGGAGTCCTGTTAGCCCAGTGCTACAGCCTGGATTCACTCGCTGATGACCGACACGTTCGATGCTGGGTCATGAATGCCTGTCCCTGTAAGTTAGTGCCACTTTGGGTTTACGACTAGCCATGTCAGCCCGGGCTCTTTATCATATGGATGCTAGCGACACCATCATATACGTGTGCCAAAATGCGCAAACGGTCCCGGACAAAGGTAAGGCGACACCCGTGGGGATACCGTGCGTGAGGCCGCAAAGCGATATGAGGTGTTACATGCTAGATCGATGTGGCATCGAGTCGGGGTCCTGACAGCTTTGGTATCAGAGCCTGACTGCCTGTAGGATTACCAAGCCATTCTGGTCGAAGTTGAGTCTAGAAATTCTTTAGTTATGTAAGGGAATTGATTGTGGGAAGGAACGTAAGGCTCTTTTACTCCTTTACCTCATGGCCCTCTGATCTGAGTCATCCTATCTTTCCGACGGGGTTAAGGAACTAGGCTTCTCTTCCGTCTATCAGGATCACGTGTTACCACTCCGTAGTCCCATAGGACCGGTTGATCAGAGTCATACCCAGTTTTGAGTATTTCCGGTGTAGTTTGTTTAGTACTATCCCAGAACCTTGAGTGGTGATGTTGAGTTGTTGTACTACCCCATTTTTAGTAGGATGTCTCATTCTGAGCATTTTACTGCCGTTATGCTGCCGGAATACTAACTCCTTGTCCTACATTCTACAGTCCATAGTTGATGCTGATTCCGTCCTTGGTTCGTTTCTCAGGATGTCATCGGCTAAGCGAAGTTCCGTTGCTCGTAGCCAGAACCATGGATATGGTAGGGATGAGGATCCTCCCGACCAGTCTTCGTTGACAGAGTTCATGCTAGAGATGGAGAGGAACAAGCGTGAGTCTAATCGTTTGTTGGCACGTATCGAGGAGAACACCGCACATCAGTTCAAAGGGTCTGCTACAATTCATGATTTCATTCGCTTGCACCCACCTACTTTTCATCATTCCATCGAGCCACTCGATGCAGATGACTGGCTCCGTAGCATCACCCATAAGCTGCGTTCTGCGAACGTAGCTGAAGATGACAAGGTCACTTATGCCACATACCACCTGGAAGGTCCTGCTAGTCTTTGGTGGCAGAACTATGAGACTTTGCTTCCAGCCGGCCAGATTCCTACCTGGAAGGATTTCACTGAGTCTTTTCGTGAGCATCACATTCCCCAGGCCCTTCTTGATCGCAAGAGAGAAGAGTTCTGTAGTTTCACCCAGAGTAAGATGGCTGTTGATGCTTATAGCAGAGAGTTTGAGAACCTCGCCCATTATGCCATAGAAGAAGTGTCCACGGACGCCAAGAAGCAAGCTAGGTTCCGGAAGGGTCTCAACCCCAAGTTGCGTCGTGATCTCCACCTGCATCATTGTGATACATTCCAAGCCCTTGTGAACAAAGCCATCAATGCAGAGACAGCTCAGCTCACTTACGAGGAGTCTCGTAAGCACACCCGTGATTTGGGATCCTCCTCTGGCTCTAGCTCCCAGAAGTGCCGGATTTGGGTTCCAAACTCCGCTCTTCCTTCCGGATATGCACCGAGGCCATCCTACGTGGTGCCTTCTCCAGCTCAGTCGTATGTTCCACCCGGGCCTACTGGTAGACCGTTTGTCAGTGCGGGTCCACGTCCAACCTCAGGGACTTGCTTCACATGCGGGAAGCCAGGACACTATGCACGTGACTGCTCTCAGACTAGTTATGCTCCACCCCAGCCCGAGAAGACTGTTGGCTGTATTAAGCCATCACGCAAGATGATCAGTGTCAAGTCAGCCCCTACTGAACGTGGACGTGTGCATCACGTCTCAGCTAAAGACGCTCATGATGATCCAGATGTCGTTCTTAGCACACTCCTCGTCAATTGTCACCCAGCATCAGTTCTATTCGATACTGGAGCATCTCACTCCTTCATTTCTGAAGGCTATGCTCGCTTGCACGACATGTCATTTTGTGATATGCCCTCTCCACTACTTATTCAAACTCCTAGATCCAAATGGCAAACCTCTAGTGTAAGCCATGGTAACGAAATCCTTGTTGACAGACTTGTATTCCTTGCATCACTTGTAGCCCTCAAGTCCTCAGATATTAACATCATCTTGGGTATGGACTGGATGACAGCTCATCATGCCAAGATTGATTGTTACACAAGATCTGTTCAACTTACACACCCATCTGGCAAGATAGTCACCGTCTCCACTAGAGTTGCAAAGCGTCAGCTCTATTCTCTTAATGCCAGCCCTCTTCCAGACCTTGAAGATATCCCGGTAGTCCGTGACTTTCCGGATGTCTTTCCAGAGGAACTGCCAGGTGTTCCCCCTGACAGAGATGTAGAGTTCGTCATAGATCTTATCCCAGGAACAGCTCCAATCTCCCGGAGACCTTACAAGATGGCACCCCTAGAACTAGCCGAGCTTAAGAAACAACTCGATGAGTCCTTGCCAAAGGGTTTCATCCGTCCTAGTTCTTCTCCTTGGGCTTGCCCCGTCCTCTTCGTCAAGAAGAAAGACGGTACGGACCGGATGGTTGTAGATTATCGTCCCGTTAATTTGGTCACGATAAAGAACAAGTATCCGCTTCCCAGGATCAACGACCTGTATGATCAGCTCGCTGGATCCTTAGTCTTTTCCAAGATGGATTTAAGGTTAGGCTACCATCAAATCAAGATCAGAAATGGGGACATTCCCAAGACAACTTTTGTTACTCGTTATGGTCAGTACGAGTACACCGTCATGTCCTTTGGCCTAACCAGCGCCCCAGCCACATTCTCCCGCCTGATGAAGTCGATCTTCATGGAGTACTTAGATAAGTTCGTTGTGGTTTACCTCGATGATATTCTTATTTACTCGAAGAACGAGGAAGAGCATGCCGAACATCTTAGACTTGTGTTAGAAAAACTCAGAGAGCACCGCCTTTATGCCAAGTTCTCCAAGTGTGAATTTTGGTTGCCAGAAGTGACCTACCTAGGCCACGTAATCTCTGGTAAGGGCATTGCTGTCAATCCCGAGAGAGTTCAAGCCGTTCTCGATTGGACTCCACCTGAGACCGTTAAACAAGTTAGGAGTTTCCTTGGTCTAGCCAGCTATTGTCGCCGCTTTGTTGAAAACTTCTCCAAAGTAGCCAAACCCCTCATGGAACTTCTCAAGAAAGATAAAAAGTTCGAGTGGTCCCCACAGTGTGAGTACAGTTTTCAGGAACTGAAAAGACGCCTGACTTCTGCTCCCATACTTGTGCCACCGGATTTCACTAAAGGCTTTATTATCTACTGCGACGCCTCACGACAGGGACTAGGTTGCATCCTTATGCAGGGTCGTCATGTGATTGCCTATGCATCCCGACAGTTGCATCCACATGAGGAGAATTATCCTACACATGATCTAGAGCTTGCAGCCGTAGTCCATGCACTCAAGACCTGGCGACATTACCTCCTTGGTAAACGTTGCGAGATCTACACCGATCACCAGAGTCTCAAGTATATCTTCACCCAACCGGATCTGAACCTTAGGCAAAGACGTTGGTTGGAGTTAATCACAGATTATGATCTAGGGATTACCTACACCCCAGGCAAAGCCAATGTCATGGCTGATGCTCTAAGTCGTAAATCCTATTGCAACAATCTCATGTTGCAGCAAGGCCAACCACTTCTCCATGAGGAATTCTGTAAGCTTAACCTTCACATTGCTCCTCGCGGATTCCTTTCTACCTTGGTGGCGAAACCTACCCTTGAGGATCAGATCATCTCTGACCAGAAGTTTGATAGGGGGGTTATTCGCATTAAGAGAAACATTAAGAAGGGAGTTGGTGGATGTTTCTCTATGGATGATCGTGGTGTTGTTTTCTTTGAGAATCGCTTGGTGGTTCCCAAGAATCAACATCTGCGACAATTGATTCTTAAGGAGGCGCATGAATCCCCTCTCACGATTCATCCCGGTAGTACTAAGATGTATCAGGACCTACGCCAGAGGTTCTGGTGGACTAGGATGAAAAGAGAAATCGCTGAGTTCATTGCTAAATGTGACGTTTGTCGTCGCGTTAAGGCAGAGCATCAAAGACCTGCTGGCACCCTTCAGCCTTTAGCTATTCCTGAATGGAAATGGGATAAAGTTGGTATGGACTTCATTACCGGCTTTCCCAGGACCAAAAGAGGGAATAACGCTATCTTCGTAGTCGTTGATCGTCTTTCCAAAGTGGCTCACTTCCTTCCTGTTCGAGAAAATATCACTGCTAGTCAGCTTGCTGACTTATATATTTCTCGAATAGTGTCACTGCATGGTGTTCCACTAGAGATCAATTCAGACCGTGGCAGTCTTTTCACTTCTCATTTCTGGGAGAGTTTCCAAACTGCCATGGGAACCCATCTTTCTTTCAGTACCGCTTTCCACCCTCAGTCGAGTGGCCAGGTGGAACGGGTCAATCAAATTCTCGAAGACATGCTCAGAGCTTGCGTTATCTCATTCGGTATGGATTGGGAGAAATGTCTTCCTTTCGCCGAGTTTGCTTATAACAATAGCTACCAATCCAGCCTCAAGCAAGCTCCTTTTGAGGTTCTCTATGGACGAAGATGTCGAACACCTTTGAACTGGTCAGAAACCGGTGAAAGACAATTCTTTGGACCGGATATGATCCGGGAGGCAGAAGAGCAAGTTCGCTTCATTCGTGAGAATTTGAAAACAGCCCAGTCTCGTCAGAAGAGCCAGTACGATCGTCATCATAAGGATATGACTTATGAAATTGGCGACCAAGCTTACCTTCGGGTTACTCCTTTGAAGGGTACCCATCGTTTCGGTATCAAGGGCAAGTTGGCTCCTCGTTACATTGGTCCTTTTCGTATTCTCGCTAAACGAGGAGAGGTTGCCTACCAGTTGGAACTACCCCCACATCTTTCTCGAGTTCATGATGTCTTCCACGTCTCTCAACTCAGGCGTTGCTTCTCGGATCCCATCCGCGGAGTGGACCACGAAACGCTTGATCTCCAAGATAACCTCACATACCGAGAGTACCCGGTTCGCATTCTTGATCAAGCGGAGCGTGTTACCCGACGTCAGAACATCAAGTTTCTCAAAGTTCAGTGGTCTCATCATTCCGAGAGAGAGGCTACCTGGGAGCGAGAAGATCGTCTTCGACTGGAGTACCCCGCTTTCTTTCCGTCGACCCCTGAATCCCGAGACGAGATTCTTTCAAGTGGGGGCGAGTTGTCACATCCCTAGTCTGGTATGACTTAGACTAGCTAGCTATTTGTGCATCATATTTAAATTTCATTTAAATTTGAAATGAGGATTGATGGAAACCTCAGAATCATTTTTTGAAAATGACCCAAATAAAAATTTCTCCAAAAGGGTCCAAGAAAATGCTCATGTTGCCCTCTGAAAATATTGGATAGAGATAAAAATCAAAACAATATTTTTAGGAGCTCATGGACATTTATTTTGGCCATTTGGATTAATTCGATAAATATTTGCATTGGAAAGATATTTCTATATATATGAAATATGGTCCAAAAATTATGCCAATTATAAAAGAGCTCTGGAATAATACCATTAGCCCCTACAAAAATTGGCATAATAAAATTAAATGATTTAATATATTTATTAAATCAAACAAATGTCAGAAAATTACAAAAGAAAACAGAAAAGGGGAGAGAGACTTACCTGGGCCACTTACCTGGCCCATCTCCAGCTGGCGGCCAGCCCACCTCCCCGCTGCCTTCTGTCGTCTCCCTCCTCGGACAGAAGGACGAGGGCGTGTGCCCGACGTTCGCCGACACGCGCGCGCGCCACCTCCCCCCCTGCTAGCCACCTCCTGCTTCCCCGGACTCCCTCCCAATGCCACGGAGACGGCCACGCACCCCAGGCCCTCTCATTCCTCCTCCCCCCCCATGCTTATCCCCTCCTCTGGCTCCCCCTCACTTCCACCGAACGCGGCCGCCGCCGCCGACGAGAACCACCACGGCCACCGGCCTCCCCTCGCCTCCCTGAGACGCTTCCCAGCTCCGCCTCGACCCCCTCTACCCCCTCGTCAAGCCACGCACCTCCGGACGGCCTCCATCGCCGCTATCGCCCTCGTCTTCCTCCTCGGGCTCCGCCGTCCGCCGACGTCGATTCGCCGTCACCAGGTCTTCCCCGACCCCGCTGTGCTGCTCTGCGTGATCGCGGTGAGCTCCGCCGCCGTTCCCTTTTCTTCTCCCCCTCGTATCCACGCCGTAGCGCCGCTCCCCACCACGGCCGAAGCCTTTCGCCGCCGTCCATGTCGCCGCCGCCGTCTCGGCCCGCCTCCGCCCAAACCAAGCCTCCCTTCGCGCTCCTGGTGCCACGAGGGTGCCGCCGGGCCCCTCGGGTGGCCTCCCTGTGCCCCGCAGCCCGATCCCGCTTGCGCCCGAACTCCGGCCGCCGCCCCGAGCTTCGCTCCGGCGAGCTCCGGCGCCCCCGCAGCCCCCCATCAGCTCCCCTGGTTGCGGACGAAGACGGGCTACGCCCCGGTGGTCTTCGCGCGATCAAACGCCGTCTGTAACGCAAGTCCGGCGAGTCGCCGCCGCGCTAATGGTCGCCGCCGGCCAGAACTCCGGCGGGCTGACGTGGCTTAGCTAATTAGTCACTAATCCCCCACCTACTGACGCTGACCAGTGGGCCCAGGGTTTAGTCAAAGCTAGTCAGCCCGGGTTTGACTCGGGGTTAACCCCAGTGTCACTAACGTGTGGGTCCCACACGTCAGGTTTGACCCTGGACAGCCGCGCTGACCCGCTGACGTCGTGCTGACGTCATGCTGGCGCAGTATATAAATTCTGGATTTAATTAAATCAGGAAATTCCAGAAATTGATTTAAACTTCAAAAATTCATATCAATTCAACCGTAGCTCAGATTAAAATAATTTATATATGAAAAATTATCAGAAAAATGCAACCTTTCCATCTGAACTAGTTTCATGCATGAAAAACCAACTTATACATGCTGAATATGGGAAAACACATTATGGCATATATAAGAGACCTAATTTAGAAATGCATTTGAACCTTTGGTTCAAATGGACTTCAAACCAATTGAACACTAGTTGCATTAGCTCAACAGCATCACATCTACATGCCATGTTCATGCATCATATTGTTGCATATGATTGTGTATTGATTGCCGGCACCGTTCCTTCTCGATAGGTCCTGCTCCGGAGACGTTCCAGAGTACCTGTCTGTGAAGCAGTGCCTCCCTTGTTGATTTACCAGGCAAGCAACCCCCCTTGTTCATTTCGATAAAACCCTACTCTCTCGCTCCTACTCTCAGTTATTGCATTAGGACAACAACGATTCATCTGCTACTTTGTGCTGCAGTAGTTGAACCCATTCCTCTGCATGACCTGTCATTGCCACAGTAAATAGTTGAAACCCACTAGCATGTGTAGGAGTTGATTGAAGCCACTGATGTGTTCCTACCATGCTATGCCTGCTATTGCTTAGAGTTGTGTCAGGTCTGATTCATTGAGAATGAATTGGAGTGTCACGATATGTTCTGATGCTGAGAGTGAAGTGTGTGAACACGATTTGGTAAAGGTAGCGGTGAGAGGCCATGTAGGAGTACATGGTGGGTTGTCTCGCTGGAACCGTCCTTAAGCACTGAGTTCTATGTATGTTGTCCAATGACTCGATACTACCACACATTGGAATGCTTAAGTGCCCCTCTCGACTTATTAACCAACTTGGTCTCTGTCCAGGAGTCGCAACTAGTTTCTGGTGTTTGTAGGTAGTGCTATTTTTCTACCAAGTGGCACCCGGCAGGGTGGGCTTGGGACAGACTAGGCACACGTGGCACGGTGTACCGAGTGGCACCCGGTTGGTGGGCTCGGGAACCCTGCTCACATCGTTTGGGGCCGTGAGCGACACCCCGACCGGATCTCCTTGCGGATGGAACTCGAATAGGCGATAAACCTGGACTAGAGTCTTGTGTGGTTAGTCAGGTCGTGGCCGACACCCTCGCCAGGCATCCGCTTGAAGGTTGCCGAGGTACATGACGTGTACATGGCGGTAAGTGGCGAGAGCGTGTGTGAAGAAGTACACCCCTGCAGGGTTAACATGATCTATTCGAATAGCCGGGTCCGCGGTTATGGACTTCTTGGATGCTTACATGGTACATAGACAACTTGAAGTGGATACTATAAAATGCTCAAGACAAGTGTGAGTGCTATGGATGGCCTTCTCGTAGGGAGACGGGGATGAATCCATAGTAGTGTATTGTATGGTGATTAGTGGACTCGTGTTCGTTGTTTCACCTCAAGAGTTTCTGGTAGTCGTAGAATAGGATAGCCACAGAGTCAAAGCCGGCTTGCTGCAACTAAACCCCACATTACCCTCTTGATACAAATGCATGTATGATAGGATCTGATGTAAGTCTTGCTGAGTACCTTTGTACTCATGTTGCTTTATTTATGTTTTTGCAGCGGAGACTTCGGTCTTACTAGGGTTCTCATGGACTTCGACTAGTAGCTAGTACCTCAGCTACGATCTTGATCGGTTGTTGTAGATAGTCACGCTCTTCAGCCTTTTTCATTTGTAGATGTCTGTACCCAGACATGTAACGCTTCCGCTTGTTGCTTGTATGCTCTGTATGATGGGTCTAGTGACCCCTGTTTGCAATAATTGCTATGACGGCTCTTCTGAGCCTTTATCTATATGAGTTGTTGAGTTATGCTGTGATGCCATGTTGTACAGCACATACCTGCATGTTATGCGTACGCGTAATGTGTATTGCTATGTGTGGGATCAGACTATCTAGTTGTTTATTCTTAGTAGCCTCTCTTACCGGGAAATGTCTCCTAGTGCTTCCACTGAGCCCTGGTAGCTTGCTACTGCTCTGGAACACTTAGGCTGGCCGGCATGTGTCCTTCTTCGATCCTGTGTCTGTCCCTTCGGGGAAATGTCACGCGATGAATACCGGAGTCCTGCTAGCCCGCTACAGCCCGGTTCACCGGAGTCCTGTTAGCCCAGTGCTACAGCCTGGATTCACTCGCTGATGACCGACACGTTCGATGCTGGGTCATGAATGCCTGTCCCTGTAAGTTAGTGCCACTTTGGGTTTACGACTAGCCATGTCAGCCCGGGCTCTTTATCATATGGATGCTAGCGACACCATCATATACGTGTGCCAAAATGCGCAAACGGTCCCGGGCAAAGGTAAGGCGACACCCGTGGGGATACCGTGCGTGAGACCGCAAAGCGATATGAGGTGTTACATGCTAGATCGATGTGGCATCGAGTCGGGGTCCTGACAATACAAATCGTTCCCTATGCATCCAAACATGGCAGAAAAATATATAGTGCGCATAATTTGGTAAATAGAATTTGTTATTGCCTAGGAACAGAGTTAGAAAATGAAATCACGATTGGTTGCTTAAATAGTGATCAATTAGTCAAAACAAATACCCCGATTTTGGTAAGTAATATGATAGCATGGAGAAAGTTGAAAGGACACTAACCTCGATCAGACTTTGATCGGCTGATGATGTTGGGGAAGTAAACATCCATGTTATTAGACCAGCCTGTGGTGGACGAACTAGAATTTTATTGCCAGCTTTCAGTTCATAAAACTTAGACATTTTTCTCCAAAGGTCCGCATTAAAATAGGAGTGACCATCTTTATCAAGTTTTACACTAACCATCATTGTATGTCCATGATGCGTTGTCAATATGACATCCTGGGAGTCATCAAAAAAGTAAAGCCCAAGATTTCCTTCTACTCCTATTATTGCGAAGTAAGGGATGTACTGCTTGAAATGAAAATTAAGATCGTAAATTAGATATACTGAAATAACAGACAAAGATGCAAATGTGGGAGTAACTAATAGAACAGATCAATATATAGATGAAAGCAAAGTACAAAAATATATAATTAAAAATAGATAATGTAACAAAGGTTTGATGCAAATATATACATAATGTAGCAACAAACGGTATATGTTCACATATTTAGGCCATGCCGACCGTGTGGTAGGTTGAGATTGAACATACCGAGCCCTCCCTGAAGTCATCCGGAATGGTGAGATCGAACTTCGTTTCTGACTGGCCGCGACACTTGCCCAATTTGTGCTCACACTGTGGACACATGAATGAACACCTATGAATTAGCTGGAACAAAAATGATTCCACGATGATTTTCGCCGGTTCATTAACAGCGACGGACGGACTGTGATAAGAGATGAGTGAATGTTTCAGTAAGTTGATTACCTTCTCCATGAGAAAAATCCCCGGGCCAATCCCGTAGAAAACCCCAGTCGACTTGAGTCTAGAATGTCAGTGTAGATAGGCGGCGGAAAGCGGTAGGGGCGAAATCCCGTGCCGTTTGGAGCGCGACCTCCGCCCGCCAACAACAGCACCGTCGAGCTTAGGGTGGCTGCCGCGATAGAAGTTGATGAGGAGCAGAGTTGCGGAGGAGTCCATGGCGAGTGGGTGGGGATGAAGGGGGTGAGGGTTTTCTTCATCCTTTTGCATGTGTGAGTGAACACACACGGTTCGCAGAGGCGACAGAAATGAATCGTGTGCGATAGTACATTACCGAGATTGAATGGGAATCCAATTTTCCTTTGTCATTTGTCCATGAGTTTTCTCTATGATGAACATAAACCCTGCTAATCACCGTGTTCAAATTTGGCACTTTTCTGGGTTCATTTACAATATTTAGGGGATTATGTGCATTTTCTAGGCATTAATGCACATAATTCAAATTCAAACAATTGGAAAAGGTGCACGAGAACGGTCTGGAAAACCATGGTCGTGCTATTTAGTAATTTCTCATGTCTTTTACAAGGAATGGGCAGATAATTCAAGGAAATGTGTGGCCTCACCATGCCCTGGTAAAAAATTGAGAATTTTTGTCTTATGTCATCATGCACGCCATTCATAAATTGAACCATCACCGAGGAAATTTCATGATTTCGAGGGAAATTAACAAGATTGAAGGGGCCGAGAATCCAAATTTACTTCCTAGCTGGTCATTCAGTTTTTTCTACAATCAACATACCCCCTCGAATGCAACGTGCTCAAATTTGGCATTTTTCCGGGCTCATTTACCATATTAGGGATTATGTTCATTTTCTAGGCATTAATCCACAGAATTCAAATTCAAACAATCGGTGCATGAAAAGGTGCATACAAACGGTCTGAAAATATCATACTCGTGGTATTTAGTAAATTCTCAATCCTTTTACAGGGAATGTACAGAGATTTTAAGGGAATGTGTGGCAATAGTCAACCAAAACGCGTCATTTATTGGGTTAGCAACTATAGAAAAATTAAATATGTGCTTGAAAAACATGACGCATGGCATGGTATGGCCTCACAGTGCCCTGGTTAAAAGCTGAGAAGGTTTCATTAATGTCATCATGCATGACCTTCACAAATCGAACCATCACTGAGAAAGTTCCGTGCTTTCGAGAGGGAAATCACCAAGATTGAAGGGGAATCCAAATTTCTGTCCTACTTTGTCATTCAGGTTTTTCCAACGATCAACATACTGCCTCAGATGCAACATGTTCAAATTTGACATTTTTCCGGGCTCACTTACCATATTTAGGGGATTATTTGCATTTTCTAGGCATTAATGCACATAATTCAAAATCGAACAATCAGTGCATGAAAAGGTGCACAAGAATGGTCTGGAAAACCATCCTCGTGCTATTTAGTACATTCTCATGCCTTTTACAAGGAATGGCAGATATTTCAAAGAAATGTGTGGCAATAGTCAACCATAAACGCGTCGTTTACTGGGTTAACAACTATACAAAAAATGAAATACATGCTTGGAAAACATGACGCCTGGCGTGTGGTGCCATGATATGGCCTCACCGTGCCCTGGTAAAAATTTGAGAATGTTTTCCTTATGTCGTCATGCATGCCTTTCGTAAATTGAACCATCACCGAGGAAGTTTCATGGTTTCGAGGGGGAAATCACCAAGATTGAATGGGGATCCAAATTTCACTTGTCCTTTGTCCATGAGTTTTTTCCTACGATGAACATATACACCCTGCAAATCACCACGTTCAAATTTGACACTTTTACGGGTTCATTTACCATATTTAGGGGATTATTTGCATTCCCTAGGCATTAATGCACATAATTCAAATTCAAACAATCGGTACATGAAAAGGTGCACAAGAATGGTCTGGAAAACCATCCTTGTGCCATTTAGTAAATTCTCATGCCTTTTACAAGGAATGGACAAATATTTAGAGGAAATGTGTGGCAATAGTCAACCATAAACGCGTCGTTTACTGGGTTAACAACTATACAAAAAAAGAAATAAATGCTTGAAAAACATGACGCCTGGCGTGGTGCCATGGTATGGCCTCACCATGCCCTAGTTAAAATTTGAGAATGTTTTCCTTATGTCGTCATGCTCGTCTTTCATAAATCGAACCATCACCGAGGAAGTTTCATCGTTTCGAGAGGGAAATCACCAAGATTGAAGGGGGATCCAAATTTCCTTTGTCCTTTGTCCATGAGTTTTTTTTCTATGATGAACATACACCCTGCAAATCACCACATTCAAATTTGACACTTTTCCGGCTTCATTCACCATATTTAGGGGATTATGTGCATTTTCTAGGCATTAATGCACATAATTCAAGTCCAAACAATCGGTGCATGAAAGGGAGCACAAGAACGGTTTGGAAAACGATACTTGTGCCATTTAGTAAATTCTCATGCCTTTTATACGGAATGGATAGATATTTCGATGAAATGTGTGGCAATAGTCAACCACAAACATTTGTTTATAGGGGTTTCATCTATAGAAATAATGAAATAAATGATTGAAAAACATGATGCCTGGCATGGTACCATGGTATGCCCTCACCATGCCCTGGTGAAAATTTGAGAAGGTTTGGCTTATGTCGTCATGCACGCCCTTCATAAATCGAACCATTGCCGGGGAAGTTCCATGCCTTCGAGAGGGAAATCACCAAGATTGAAGGGGAATCCAATTTTTCTTTGTTTCTTGCCCTATAGTTTTTTCTATGAAGAACATACACCCTGCAAATCACCGTGTTCAAATTTGGCATTTTTTCGGGCTCATTTACCATATTTGAGGGATTATGTGCATTTTCTAGGCATTTGGCGCATATAAATCCAATCCAGCTACAACTGCACGGATGTGATGTGAGGAACATGGATTGCCATTCGATTGCGACGCATCTTATGGTGCACACGCGTGATCCGGGTGGCTGGGGTTCCGGCCAATCATAATGCAACACACAATAGGCTCAGCGCACACTATTTTCGGAAGCTTCTGAGATGAACCGTGTGCGATAATGAACGAGCAAAATTGTAAGGGAAGCGAAATTTCCTTTGCCGTTTGTCGTTGAGCTCTTAAAATCCACCGCACTGTATGGTTGCCCGGCCCATCCTTCCCAGAGCTCTCTCGAAGCATCGTTCATGGCACCGCGGCACACAGTAACCGGTAAGGAAGTGATGGCATCCCGCCGCGCCGCGTTCCTCGCCGCCCATGACCACACACATGGTAAGGAAGCAACGACATCTCACGCGCCAATTTCATCACCGCCGGCGGCCACACAGTTATGTAGGCAGACTTTGAGGCTGCCATGGCCGAATTGGCGGTGGATCAAGATTTGGCCAAAGCCGCACAGGAGGATCAGAAAAGGCAGAAAGCAGTCAAGAAAAGAGAGTCCCGCTGCCACAAGAAAGAAGAGGCCGCACACTTTGATGACGAGAGCTTGGCGCAGAGCAAAGCACGGTTGGCTGCCGCCTACAAGGCCGGGAAGGAGAACGCCGGCGTCTGGCCAGCATGCCACGATGGCAGCATGTGAGAAGTAGTTTAAGTTTGTAGTATTAGAGCAAATTGCCAGCAGTACTTTAAGTTTGTAGTATTAACGTACAATGAGCATCCTTTGAGAGCTTTGAGCGTTGATTAGCATGTGTGACCATGTGCGCTTTTTTGCATTAATCATTAGAAGATCACAAAACAGACTGTTTCTATGGCGTACACGTGTGCATTTTTTGGCTTGACCAAAAAAATTGACTACACGTGTACATTTTTTGGAGGCGGGAACTGCCAATTTTCTGTTTTCTCGCACATGAGTATTTTACGCGCTTCGTCTATTTTGTGTGTTTCCCCTGCCCAAGTTTCAAGTTTTGCAGCGAAACTTTCATTAGGTGCGCGATTTCAGAATTTATTCCTCCAACCACATCCCCACCCATCAAATTTCCTCAGTATCTCCCCCACCTGCTCCCCCCCCCCCGCGCCCCCCGTGCCTCCCCCTACCGGCATCTCAAATCGCCACCGACGCAACCATAGCTTCAACAACATCTATGTTTTGCTTGGATCCAGTCAGGTAACCCACCGATCTCTATTACGGCCTCGGCCTCATTGCTTAAATCGCGCCTGCGAAACATCCTCATGCCTCCAAATCCCCACCGTCCCTACCTCTAGAGCATTGATAACCCACAAGTATAGGGGATCAATTGTAGCCTCTTTCGATAAGTAAGAGTGTCGAACCCAACGAGGAGCTAAAGGTAGAACAAATATTCCCTCAAGTTCTATCGACCACCGATACAACTCTACGGACGCTTCACATTCACTTTACCTAGAACAAGTATGAAACTAGAAGGACTTTGTAGGTGTTGTTGGATAGGTTTTAAAGAATATAAAGAGCATGGAAATATAAATAAGGGGCTGTTTAGATAAAGAAGCAATAAAGTTAGTATAGCGAGTGTGGAAAAGTGGTGGTAGGAGTTGCGAAATTGTCCCTAAGCAATTGACTACTTCACTAGACCGATAACAAGTTTCATGTGGGAGAGGCCACTACTAGCATGTCATCCCTAACTTGGAATTCTATGCACTTATGATTGGAACTATTAGCAAGCGTCCGCAACTACTAACATTCATTAAGTCAAAACCCAACCATAGCATTAAGATAAGTTGGTCCCCCTTCAATCCCGTATGCAGCAATTTCTATGCTAGGTTGAAGCTTCTGTCACTCTTGCCCTCCAATAAATAGTCCTATGAACATACAACTAACCCTATATTGTGATGCATGCGCGCGCTCATATGATGGGCACCAAAGGACATGAACATAACCACAAGCAAATTAAACCAATCATAGCAATTCATCAATTACCGATAGGACAACGAAAATCTACTCAAACATCATAGGATTGCAACACATCATTGGATAATAATATGAATCATAAAGCACCATGTTCAAGTAGAGGGTACAGTGGGTTGCGGGAGAGTGGACCGCTGTAGATAGATGGGGGAAGGCGATGGAGATGTTGGTGAAGATGACAAAGGTGTTGGTGTAGATCACGATGATGATGATGGCCCCGACGGGGTTCCGGCACCAGAGGGAGAGAGGGGGAGAGAGCCCCCCTTCTTCTTCTTCTTCCTTGACCTTCTCCCTAGATGGGAGAAGGTTTCCCCTCTAGTCCATGGTCTCCATGGCGTGGGAGGGGCGAGAGCCCCTCCGAGATTGGATCTGTCTCTCTGTCTCTCTCGGTTTCTGCATTCCTGATTCTGCCCTTTTAACATTCCTTATGTTCCTAGAGATCCGTAAATCTGATTGGGTTGTCCTTTGGACACGATTTCTATCCAGATATTGGCTTTCTTGCGGCGAAAGAAGGGCACCAACCGCCTTATGGGGTGGCCACGAGGGCCAGGGGCGCGCCCACCCCCTAGGGCGTGCCCCTGTCTCGTGGGCCACTCGAGCATCGTCTCATGTTGATTCTTCTTCCCAAAAATCATAAATATTCCAAAACTATTCTCCATTCATTTTTATTCCATTTGGACCCCGTTAGATATGGGTTTTCTGTGAAACATAAAACATGCAACAGACAGGAACTGACACTGGGCACTGGATCAATATGTTAGTCCCAAAAATAGTATAAAAATTTGCCAAAAGTATATGAAAGTTGAATAATATTGGCATGGAACAATCAAAATTTATAGATACGATGGAGACGTATCAACATCCCCAAGCTTAATTCCTGCTCGTCCTCAAGTAGGTAAATGATAAAAAAGATAATTTTTGATGTGGAATGCTACCTAGCACAATCTTGATCATGTAATCTAATCATGGCATGAATATTAAGACACGAGTGATTCAAAGCAATAGTCTATCATTTGACATAAAAACAATAATAATTCGGGCATCCCAACAAACAATCATGTCTTTCAAAATATCAATGCTAAAGAACGTTATTCCTACAAAATCATATAGTCTTGTATGCTCCCTTTTCTTAACACAAGGTACCCCTCATGCCTATCCTGGTGTCAGCCAAGCAATTTGTTCATACTTTTTAACGCGCTGAAGCTTTTTCAACCCTCACGCAATACATGAGTGCAATCCATGGATATAGCACTACAGGTGGAATAGAGTATGATGGTGGAGGTTGTGTGGAGAAGACAAAAAGGGAGAAAGTCTCAGATTGACGCGGCTCATCAACGGGCTATGGAGATGCCCATCAATTGATGTCAATGCGAGGAGTAGGGATTTCCATGCAACGGATGCACTGGAGCTATAAGTGTATGAAAGCTCAAATAGAAACTAAGTGGGTGTGCATCCAACTTGCTTTCTCATGAAGACCTCGGGCATTTGAGGAAGCCCATCATCGGAATATACAAGCCAAGTTCTATAATGAAAATTCCCACTAGTATATGAAAGTGATAATTCAAGAGACTCTCTATATGAAGAACATAGTGTTATTTTGAAGCACAAGTGTGGTAAAAGGATAATAGCATTGCCCCTTCTCTCTTTTTTCTCATTTTTTTATTTTTCTTTCTTTTTGGTGGGCTTCTTTGGCCTCTTCTTTATTTGGGCTTCTTTGGCCTCTTTTATTTTTCATAAAGTCTGGAGTCTCATCCCGACTTGTGGGGGAATCATAGTCTCCATCATCCTTTCGTCACTGGGGCAATGCTCTAATAATGATGATCATCACACTTTTATTTACTTACAACTCAATATTACAACTCGATACTAGAACAAAATATGACTCTATATGAATGCCTCTAGCAGTGTACCAGGATGTGCAATGATCTAGCATAGCAAAGATATCAAAAAAACGGACAAGCCATGAAAACATCATGCTAGCTATCTTATGATCATGCAAAGCAATATTACAATGAATGCTCAAGTCATGTATATGATGATGATGGAAGTTGCATGGCAATATATCTCGGAATGGCTATGGAAATGCCATAATAGGTAGGTATGTTGGGTGTTTTGAGGAAGATATAAGGAGGCTTATGTGTGATAGAGCGTATTGTATCACGGGGTTTGGATGTACCGGCAAAGTTTGCACCAACTCTCGAGGTGAGAAAGGGCAATGCACGGTATCGGAGAGGCTAGCCAATTGCGAAAAGGTAAGAGTGCATATAATCCATGGACTCACATTAGTCATAAAGAACTCATATACTTATTGCAAAAGTTTATCAGCCCTCGAAGAAAAGTACTACTACGTGTGATCCTAGGGGGGAGGTTGGTAGGAGTTAACCATCGCGTGCACCCAACCTTCACGCAAAGATAAACAATCAAAATACAATGCACGCCAATTTGGTTACGTAGTGAGGAGACCATACATGCATGCTTCGGGAATCACAAACTTTAACACCAATATCCTTACTAAACACAACCATTTACTAGAACCTCCCACATATTGTCATCTCTATATCTCAAAACTATTGCAAGGAATCAAACATATCATATTCAGTGATCTACAAGTTTTATGTAGGATTTTATGACTAACCATGTGAATGACCAATTCCTGTCATCTCCCTAAATAGATATAAGTGAAGAAAGAGAGTTTAATTCTTTCTACAAAAGATATGCCCACGCTCTAACAAATAAGCAAAAGAGCATTCTACAAATGGCGGTTTTCTATGTGAAGAGAAGCACGCAATCCAAACTTCAAATGATATAACTGAAGCACATGAAGCATTCTATAAAGCCATACTCAAAAGATTTAAGTGAAGTGCAAAGAGCATTCTATAAATCAACCATGGACTATCTCATACCAGCATGGTGCATAAAATAAAAGTGAAAACTAAATGCAAAAGACGCTCCAAGATTTGCACATATCACATGAATGAAACGAATCCGAAAACATACCGATACTTGTTGAAGAAAGATGGGATGCCTTCCGGGGAATCCCCAAGCTTAGACGCTTGAGTCTCCTTGAATATTTACTGGGGGTGCCTTGGGCATCCCCAAGCTTGAGCTCTTGCCTCTCCTACTTTTCCTCATATCGAGACCTCCGCGATCTTTGAACACTTCATCCACACAAAACTTCAACAGGAAACTCGGTAAGATCCTTTAGTATAATAAAGCAAATCACTACTCTAAGTACTGTTGCAAACACTTTCATATTTTTTTGAATTTTAGCTACTGTAATATAGCTTTTCCATGGCTTAATCCACTGAGAGAAATTGATAGTTTCATCAAAGCAAGCAAACTATGCATCAAAAACAGAATCTGTCTTAAACAGGGCAGTCTGTAGTAATCTGAACATTAACCATACTTATGGTACCCCAAAAATTCTGCCACAATTAGGAAAAATAAAAATTTTGTATATAAAGACAGTGCAAAAAGTTTCAGAACCGTTTGACCTTCCAATAAAAAAATGTAAAATCGCGCACTACAGTCAAAGTTTCTGTCCTGCACCGCACAAACCAACAAGCATTGTAAACATCCTAAAGGCAAACCTTGGCACATTATTTTTATAATACAATGGAATTGTACAAGAGGTAATTATTTTTGTTGAAAAGTTTCTGTAATCAAGATTCACAAAGTTTCCGTGAGCATGAACAAAGTTCAAGGCTAGCTCCCACTTTAACAATGCTCGTCTTTCTCACTTTCACTTTTCTTTTTGAAAAAGTTTTGGGTTCCCCTCTTTATTTTTTTGTTTTTAAACTATATAAAAGCACTCAACAGAAATAAATGACTCTCTAAAACTTCTGGGTTGTCTCCCTGGCAGCGCTTTCTTTAAAGCCATTAAGCTAGGCATATAATGCTCAAGTAATGGATCCACCCAGATCCCAAGGTATATCAAAGCCAATTTTAATTAACAATGAGTTGGCATTTAGTAGTGAGCACAAAGTAACATTTATCAAGCAATGACGAAGTCTAACTCTCTTCCTATGCATCAACATGTCATAAAAGAACAATTTATGCACACATAGTAAAGGCCAATGCATAGTATAAGCAGTTTCTTGCAATTTTATCATATTGGAAACATAGAGATGTGGAGATATAGTTCCTCTTTCATAATAATTGCAAGTAGGAGAAGCAAGTACATGCATATTATATCTATCAAAATCATCATGTGCAACGGTAAAATGCAACCCATCAACATAATCCTTAATAAGAGCAAACTTCTCTGATATAGTGTAGTTTGGAGAATTCAAAAAGATAATAGGACTATTATGTGTGGGTGCAATAGCAACAATTTCATGTTTAACATAATGAACTATACTAAGTTTATCTCCATAAGTGTAATTCATATTGGCATCTTGGCCACAAGCATAACAAGCATCATAAAAAAGGGGTATTTCATGAGAACCTACGGGATCATAACAATCATCATAGCAATCATCCTTCGGTAAGCACGAAGGGAAATTAAACAATGTATGAGTTGAAGAGTTACTCTCATTAGAAGGTGGGCACGGGTGATCAATCCGCTCTTCCTCCTTTTGTTCTTTGCTCTCCTCATCATCTTTTTCATCCAATGAGCTCACAGTTTCATCAATTTCTTCTTCCATAGACACCTGCAAAATATTATTCTCTTCTTGGACAGCGGAGGAGTCCTCAATATATGGTTTAACATAGGAATTAGAAGCATAATTATCATAACAATATTGAAGTATGGCAAAATTTTCAGATTTGTAAAGAGTAGCATCATACTTTTCAATCAAACAAGCAATTTCATAAGCACCCTTAAAAGCAACAAATTCTTCAACTTGTTGAACATCATAGTAATTATAAACACCCTTAGATTATGAAGATACGATTCCATTATCACTAAACTCACATTGATAGGGAAGGTGTTTCTTAGGGTTTTCAGAACAACAAGTAAAATCATATATTTCACATAAATTCCAAGCATAGCATTGCAAACGATGAATTTGATCCAGTAAAAGTTTCCCTTTTTGAGATAAGCGGTGTCACACATAACAAGCAGACTCATCTAAAGATTTTCCCTCAACTAAGCTAGTTGGGGTTTCAACACGAGAACATAGGGATCAAAGATGATCCAAGTAATAAGCTTCAGGAGTGTGATCGATTTTGAGTGGTTCTTCAACCATTGGTGTAGTAGGTACAACTATTTTTTTTTGGTATTTTGCATTTCCTACCCATAACTAAAGATAGAAAACAACTAAGAACAGCAAATAAAAATTACTTAGTGATAAAGCAAACAAGCACACACGAGAATATTCACCCCACGCTATGACTCCCCGGCAACGGCGCCAGAAAAATGTCTTGATAACCCACAAGTATAGGGGATCAATTGTAGCCTCTTTCGATAAGTAAGAGTGTCGAACCCAACGAGGAGCTAAAGGTAGAATAAATATTCCCTCAAGTTCTATCAACCACCGATACAACTCTACGCACGCTTAATGTTCGCTTTACCTAGAACAAGTATGAAACTAGAAGGACTTTGTAGGTGTTGCTGGATAGGTTTGCAAGAATATAAAGACAACGTAAATATAAACTAGGGTTTTTTAGATAAAGAAGCAATAAAGTTAGTATAGAGAGTATGGAAAAGTGGTGGTAGGAGTTGCGAAATTGTCCCTAAGCAATTGACTACTTTACTAGACCGAGAGCAAGTTTCATGTGGGAGAGGCCACTGCTAGCATGTCATCCCTGACTTGGAATTCTATGCACTTATGATTGGAACTATTAGCAAGCATCTGCAACCACTAACGTTCATTAAGGTAAAACCCAACCATAGCATTAAGATATATTGGTCCCCCTTCAATCCCGTATGCATCAAATTCTATGCTAGGTTGAAGCTTCTGTCACTCTTGCCCTCCAATACATAGTCCTATCAACATACAACTAACCCTATGGTGTGATCCACGTGCATGCTCATATGATGGGCACCAAAGTACAACAACATAACCACAAGAAAATTAAACCAATCATAGCAATTCATCAATTACCGATAAGACAATGAAAATCTACTCAGACATCATAGGATGGCAACACATCATTGGATAATAATATGAAGCATAAAGCACCATGTTCAAGTAGAGTGTACAACGAGTTGCAGGAGAGTGGACCGCTGTAGATAGATGGGGGAAGGTGATGGAGATGTTGGTGAAGATGACGGAGGTGTTGGTGTAGATCATGGTGATGATGATGGCCTCGGCGGCATTTTGGCGCCACCGGGAGAGAGGGGGAGAGAGCTCCCCTTCTTCTTCTTCTTCTTCTTCTTCTTCTTCCTTCACCTTCTCCCTAGATGGGAGAAGGGTTTCCTCTCTGGTCCATGGTCTCCATGGCGTGGGAGGGGTGAGAGCCCCTCCGAGATTGGACATGTCTCTTTGTCTCTCTCTGTTTCTGTGTTCCTGATTCTGCCCTTTCACCGTTTCTTATATTCCCGAAGATCCGTAACTCCGATTGGGTTGTACTTTGGACACGATTTCTATCCGGATATTGGATTTCGTGCGGCGAAAGAAGGGCACCAACCTCTTTACGGTGTGGCCACAAGGGTCAGGAGCGCGCCCCCTGCCTCGTGGGCCACTCGAGCATCATCTTGCGTTGATTCTTCTTCCCAAAAATCATAAATATTCCAAAAATATTCTCTGTCTGTTTTTATTCCATTTGGACTCCATTTGATATGGGTTTTCTGCGAAACATAAGACATGCAATAGATAGGAACTGGCACTGGGCACTGATTAATATGTTAGTCCCAAAAATATTATAAAAAGTTGCCAAAAGTATATGAAAGTTGAATAATATTGGCATGGAACAATAAAAAATTATAGATACGACGGAGACGTGTCAAGCATCGCCGTGCAAGCCCAACCACATATCACGTGGAGGTCGAGGAGCTGATGGCGGTCCATGGTGCGATGACCGCTATGCGTGTTGACCCGGAGGAACACCTCGCCTCCGCCGCCGCCGACATGATGCAGGCTCTGGCCCAGAAGAAGTGCCCCAATGACTACCCCCTAGGACTTAACAGGTATGATCTGACCAGCTAAATCTTACCAATACCACTTGCAATGGCTATGTTTTGTTTGTTTGATGTATTAAGCATGTTCATGCCTTGTTTATTTCAGTACTGCACACTGCGTGATGTTGAAGTACTAACTGTTCAGTTCAATTTCACCAATACCAACAACAAACTTTGCTACCATGCTACTCTCTGCAATGGATATACTAGAGATGCTGCCCATTTGCTATTTTTGGTGGATGCTAACCATGTTGTACTTAACATGCCTATCCATGTACTTATGCAGGGCCATAACGGGCGATGCCGTTGTTTGCCGTCGAGGTTAGCTGCATCCCATGTCTTACAGTATTTTACATAATTTGTGCAATTGCAGTTTGGCTTCTAAAATTTACTTGCTTCTTGTAGGTACACATGTCGGGGGCACTGATCCACGCTTCGACCCAGAGGAAGAGCTTGCCTCCGCCGCTGCTGACTTTGGGCGGGCTCTGGACAAGATGAAGTGCCCTAGCAACTACCTCTCAGGACTTACCAAGTATGAACTCACTAGTTCAATCTTACCAATACCAGTTGCAATTAATGTCTATGTTTTGTACGCTCGATGTCTTAAGCATCTTGTAGTAAACATGCCTAACACATTTTAGCTATTTCCCCTACCTTTTTGTAGACAACTTGGCCATTATCTGCTCTGGCAGCACCTTCCTTGTGATGTTTAACTCTGCCAATTACATTTTTATCAGTACCGGTTTCAATGGCCATTAAGCATCTTGCAATTAACAGTTGTATCCATTTCTAAACAATTTTATTTCAACGGCTACAAACTTACAAAACATGAATTACGATGCTGTTAAGCCTGTAGCAATTAACAGTTGTATCCATTTTTAAACCTTCCCTTTGCTGCCGTGCTACTCTTTTGCAATGAAGATATCACTACAGATGCCGCCGTTTTATTACCATTTGCTATTTTTGGTGGATGTTAACCCTGTTGTAGTTAACATTGTCTTTCCATGTACTTACACAGGGCTACAATGGAGGATGCTATTGTTTGCCGTCGAGGTTAGTTTCATCCCATGTCTTATACACCATCTATTCCTAAATTTAAGTATTTTTAGAGATTCCAATATAGACTACATAAGGAGCAAAATGAGTGAATCTAGATTCTAATCTAAACTATATCTATAATTCTATATACATTCATATGTAGTTCATATTGAAATCTCTAAAAATACTTGTACTTAGGAATGTAGGTAGTTGCATTTTACATCATTTGTGCAATCTCATTTAGCATCTAACATTTACTGGTTGCTTGTAGGTACGTATATGGGCGGTACTGATCCACGCTTCGATACCTTTTGTGTATGGGGCAATGAGATATTCATGAACAAGCGTCAAGTGAGGAAACTACGAAAGATCGTTAGGCCAAAGAAACGGGTGATGGGAATTAAGCTCTTTATTTACACTTTGTCCAAGACATTAGTGAACTTTAGGATGGTAAGTAATCTGTTGCATTTTCCCCTACCCACAACAAGTTACTCTATTAGACCTCATGATCTGATATTTTTCTCTTTTCAGTGGTTTCCGAAGCTATTTACTGATGATTACCTTGCAAACTAGATCACCGGAGTGGAGGCAACTAAGTTTAAAGTATATAATTCATGCTACCATGATAATGCTCTAGAAGTCTTCCTGAAGGCGGTGAAGGATGAGCGGGCGATCATCACAAGGGATTGGACAAAAGTTGTTCGTGCCTATGGCATGCAGGAACGCACATTATGGGCATTCCGCTTCTTCAACAACATCGGCAGTCAAAATGATTTACACTTGTCTCTTCACCTTTACCACCTGTAAATATTGTGGTTCATCATAGTTAATTGCTGTCTAATCCTATAATTACTGAACATATTGTACTACCAATTTTATTTATGGATTCATTGTTGAACCATTGTGCTGAGAATTTGAATTGCATGTTTCATATTTCAAAAATTCCAATTCGAATAATAAATTACAGCCAAAAAAATTCTACATGAGCGAATAAAATAATGTGCACACGGTTAGAAATAAAACAGCGTGTGCGATGAAAAAAGAAAACGGACGGTTCTTTGATGTGAAAAGTTTGCGATGCCCTTCGGACGCACACACGGTTTCGTCTCATATGCATGTGCGATTCATGGTAATACGGCAAACGTTTCAAACCAGCGTGCATCTGTGATAGGAATACCAATCGCACACAGTTACAAAGATGTACACGTTGGTGTTAGTAGAGGCACCACACACATTTTACTTTCTTGAACCGTGTGCGATAACGTACCTATCACAGACATATCGGCATATTAAATGTTGATGTCCACATTTTTCACACGGCTATAGTGGCCTAATCGTTTGGGATGTACATAAGAACGGAAACGTACTCCTTGGATTGACTGTGTGTGATATACATACGAACGGAAATGTTTTTCTGGGATTCACCATGTGGGATGTACATACGAACGGAAACAATTGGGTTTCCATGCCTCGTCCGATCGCACATGATCCAGCTTGTGTGCCAGGAGGGCCTATCCCCGACGGTTTCTGGGTCGTGTAGGAAGGACCGCCCTATCACCCACACTCACTTGGCGACGGTTCCAAATGCCGTCGCGGAAAGGGGTTTAAAACCGTTTGTATAGCACCAACGCATACCACTGTATGCAAATGATTAGCAAGAAGATGAATAGTTTATTGGTGTTTATTCTGCTCCACCCAATACTGTAAAAATAAATGAGTCCAATACCATGTGGCCTAGTTGATCGAATTAGCATGCAAGCTTCTGCTTTCACAATGAAATAAATGATAGATTCAATAGTTGCTAGGTAAAATAACAAATATATTTACTCCATGTCTTACTACCCTACATTCATGCCATTGGAAAAGTCCATGTATTACTACCATGGGAGTTCAAAGAAAAGGTCATCTGAAAAACTGTATAATTTGTGAGCCTCTTGTAGACTAAGGATCTGTTACTAGATAAACTTACGCACCACAATCCGTTCACTGCCGCACCCGAGGTCGTTCAACGATGCAATGAAGAGGTCTGGCCTTTGATACGTCTCCAACATATCTATAATTTTTTATTGTTGCATGCTGTTATATTATCATTCTTGGATGTTTTACAATCATTTTATAGTCATTTTAGATCATTTTTTGGTACTAACCTATTGACATACTGCCCAGTGCCAGTTGCTGTTTTCTGCATGTTTTTTACATCGCAGGAAATCAATATCAAACAGATCCCAAAAGCAAAGAAACTCTTGACGGATTTTTTTGGGCCAGAAGAAAGCCAGTGGGCCAAGGAAGCACCTGGGGGGCTTCTCGAGGGGAGCAGCACCCACCAGGGCGCGTCAGGAGGCCTAGGCGCTCCCAGGTGGGTGCTACCCACCTCGGGTGCCCCTTGAACCACGTGTTCGCTCTATAAATACCCCAATATTCCAGAAACCCTAAGGGAGTCGACAAATTATTTATCCAACCGCCGCAGAGTCCAGAACCACCAGATCCAATCTAGACACTGTCATGGAGGGGTTCACCACTTCCATTGGTGCCTCTCCTATGATGTGTGAGTAGTTCTTTGTAGACCTACGGGTCTGTAGTTAGTAGCTAGATGGCTTCCTCTCTCTCTCTTGATTATTAATACAATGGTCTCTTGGAGATCCATTTAATGTAAGTCCTTTTGTGTGTGTTTGTTGGGATCCGATGAACTTTGAGTTTATGATCAGATCTATGTTTTTATCCATGAAAGTTATTTGAGTCTTTGATCTCTTATATGCATGATTGCTTATAGCCTCACATTTCTTCTTCGATATTTGGGTTTTGTTTGGCCAACTTGATCTATTTATCTTGCAATGGCAAGAGGTGCTTTGTAGTGGATTCGATCTTATGGTGCTTGATCCCAGTGATAGAAGGGGAACCGACACGTATGTATCATTGCTACTAAGGATAACAAGATGAGATCTATATCTGCCGCAATAGATAAATGGATCTCATCTACATCATGTCATCGTTCTTATTGCATTACTCTGTTTTCTCATGAACTTAATACACTAGATGCATGCTGGATAGCGGTCGATGTGTGGAGTAATAGTAGTAGATGCAGGCAGGAGTCTGTCTACTAATCTTGGACGTGATGCCTATATAATGATCATTGCCAGGATATCATCATGATTATTTGAAGTTCTATCAATTGCCCAACAGTAATTGTTTTCCCACTGTTTGCTATTTTTCTCGAGAGAAGCCACTAGTGAAACCTACGACCCCCGGGTCTCTTTTCATCATATTTGCCTTTGCAATCTATTTTCTCTTGCATTTATTTTTAGATCTATTAAACCAAAAATACAAAAATACCTTGCTGCAATTTATTTGTTCTGCGATCTATTTATCCAATCTACAACTTTTACCTCACGTTATTTGCCTATCGTGAGGCGCCGTACCCGGAAGGGATTGACAACCCCTTTAACACGTCGGGTTGCGAGTATTTATTATTTGTGTGCAGGTGCTTTTTACGTGGTGTGAGGAGGTTCTCCTACTGGTTTGATAACCTTGGTCTCATCATTAATGGAAATACCTACCGTCGCTTGCTACGTCTTGAGCTTGCGTTGGTTTTCCTTGAAGAGGAAAGGGTGATGCAGCACAGTAGCGTAAGTATTTCCCTCAGTTTTTTAGAACCAAGGTATCAATCCAGTAGGATGCTCCTCACAAGTCCCACGCATCTACACAAACAAACAAACAACTTGCAACCAACGCGATAAAGGGGTTGTCAATCCCTTCACGGCTACTTGCGAAAGTGAGATCTGATAGAGATAATATGATAAGAGAAATATATTTTTGGTATTTTATAATATAGATTGGAAAAGTAAAGATGCAAATAAAAGTTGATTGAAAGCTTATATGATAAAAGATAGACCCGAGGGCCATAGGTTTCACTAGTGGCTTCTCTCAAGATAGCATAAGTATTACGGTGGGTGAACAAATTACTGTCGAGCAATTGATAGAAAAGCGAATAATTATGAGATTATCTAGGCATGATCATGTATATAGGCATCACGTCCGTGACAAGTAGACCGACTCTTGCCTGCATCTACTACTATTACTCCACACATCGACCTCTATCCAGCATGCATCTAGAGTATTAAGTTCATAAGAAGATAGTAAAGCATTAAGAAAAGATGACATGATGTACAGGGATAAACTCATGCAATATGATATAAACCCCATCTTTTTATCCTCGATGGCAACAATACAATACGTGCCTTGCTACCCCTGCTGTCACTGGGAAAGGACACCGCAAGATTGAATCCAAAGCTAAGCACTTCTCCCATGCCAAGAAAGATCAATCTAGTAGGCCAAACCAAACTGAAATTTCGAAGAGACTTGCAAAGGTAACTTAATCATACATAAAAGAATTCAGAGGAGATTCAAATATTTCTCATAGATAAACTTGATCATAAACCCACAATTCATCGGATCTTGACAAACACACCGCAAAAAGAGTTACATCGAATAGTTCTCCAAGAAGATGAAGGAGAACATGGTATTGAGATTCAAAGAGAGAGAAGAAGCCATCTAGCTAATAACTATGGACCCGAAGGTCTGTGGTAAACTACTCACAACTCATCGGAGAGGCTATGGTGTTGATGTAGAAGCCCTTTGTGGTGGAGTGCCGGCGACGGCTCCAAGATGGGATCTCGCGGATACAGAAGGTTATGGTGGTGGAAATAGATTTTCGTGGTCGCCCTTGATGGTTTCAGGGTACATAGGTATGTATAGGAGAAAGAAGTACATCGGTGGACGCCCGAGGGGCCCACGAGATAGGGGGCGCGCCCTCCACCCCCGTGGCCGCCTCGGCAACTTCTTGACTTGCACTCCAAATCCTCTGGATCACGTTCATTCCAAAAATCACGCTCCCGAAGGTTTCATTCCGTTTGGACTCTGTTTGATATTCCTTTTCTTCGAAACACTGAAATATGCAAAAAAAACAATACGGGCTGGGCCTCTGGTTAGTAGGTTAGTCCCAAAAATGATATAAAAGTGTAAAGTAAAGCCCATAAACATCCAAAACACGTAATATAATAGCACGAAACAATCAAAAATTATAGATACATTGGAGACGTATCAAGCACCCCCAAGCTTAATTCCTGCTCATCCTCGAGTAGGTAAATGATAAAAATAGAATTTTTGATGTGGAATGCTACCTAGCATATTTCTCAATGTATTTCTCTTTATTGTGGCATGAATGTTCAGATCCAAATGATTCAAAATAAAAGTTCATATTGACATAAGAAATAGCCATACTTGAAGCATACTAATCAAAGCAATCATGTCTTCTCAAATAACATGGCTAAAGAAAGTTCATCCCTACAAAATCATATAGTTAGGATTTGCTTCATTTTCATCACACAAAATACTCCCATCAAGAACAACCCCGGTTTCAGCCAAGCAATTGTTTCATACTTTAGCAATCTCGAACCTTTTCAACTTTCACGCAATACATGAACGTGAGCCATGGACATAGCACTCTGGGTGGAATAGAATATAATGATGGGGATTGTGTGGAGAAGACAAAAAAGGAGAAAGTCTCACGTTGATGAGGGCAATCAACGGGCTATGGAGATGCCCATCAATTGATGTCAACATGAGGAGTAGGGATTGCCATGCAACGGATGCACTAGAGCTATAAATGTATGAAAGCTCAACAAAAGAAACTAAGTGGGTGTGCATCCAACTTGCTTGCTCACGAAGACCTAGGGCATTTGAGGAAGCCCATCGTAGAAATATACAAGCCAAGTTCTATAATGAAAAATTCCCACTAGTATATGAAAGTGACAACATATGAGACTCGCTATATGAAGAACATGGTGCTACTTTGAAGCACAAGTGTGGAAAAAGAGATAGTAACATTGCCCCCTTTTTTCTTTTGTTCTTTTTTTGGCCTTTCCTTTTTTGGCCTTTCTTTATTTTTCTTTTTTTAGGGACGATGCTGTAATAATGATGATCATCACACTTCTATATATTTACAACTCATGAATTACAACTCAAAACTAGAACAAGATATGACTCTATATGAATGCCTCCGGTGGTGTACCGGGATGGGCAATGAATCAAGAGTGACATGTATGAAAATTTATGCATGGTGGCTTTGCCACAAATACGATGTCAACTACATGATCATGCAAGGCAATATGAGAATAGTAATGTATGTCATGATGATAAATGGAATGATGGAAAGTTTCATAGCAATATATCTTGGAATGGCTTTGGAAATGCCATAAATAGGTAGGTATGGTGGCTGTTTTGAGGAAGATATAAGGAGGTTTATGTGTGATAGAGCGTATCATATCACGGGGTTTGGATGCACTGGCGAAGTTTGCACCAACTCTCAAGGTGAGAAAGGGCAATGCACGGTACCGAAGAGGCTAGCAATGATGGAAAGATAAAAGTGCGTATAATCCATGGACTCAACATTAGTCATAAAGAACTCATATACTTATTTCAAAACTCTACAAGTCATCAAAAACCAAGCACTATGTGCATCCTCCTAGGGGTTGGTTGGTAGGAGTTAACCATCGCGCGCCCCCGACCTCCACACAAGGGAAGGCAATCAAAAGAGCACCCCATGCAATAAATTTGTTACACAACTTTTACCATACGTGCATGCTACGGGAATTGCCAACTTTAACACAAGCATTATTTAAATTCATAATCACCCAACTAGCATGACTCTAATATCACTACCTCCATATCTCAAAACAATTATCAAGTATCAAATTGATCATAGCATCCAATTCACTTTCTATGATAGTTTTTATTATACCCAACTTGGATGCCTACCATTCTAGGACCAATTTTATAACCATAGCAAATCCATGATGCTCTAAGATACTCTCAAAATAATATAATTGAAGCATGAGAGATCAACAATTTCTTCAAAATTAAACCACCGCCGTGCTCTAAAAGATATAAATGAAGCACTAGAGCAAAAATTATCTAGCTCAAAAGATATAAGTGAAGCACATAGAGTATTCTAATAAATTCCAATCAAGTGGGATTCTCCCAAAAGGTGTGTACAGCAAGTATGATTGTGGTAAACTAAAAAACAAAGACTAATATCATACACGACGCTCCAATCAAAACACATATCATGTGGCGAATAAAAATATAGCTCCAAGTAAAGTTACCAATGAACGAAGACGAAAGAGGGGATGCCTTCCCGGGGCATCCCCAAGCTTAGGCTTTTGGCTATTCTTGAATATCTTGGGCTGCCATGGGCATCCCCAAGCTTAGGCTCTTGCCACTCTTTATTCCATAGTCCATCAAATCTTTACCCAAAACTTGAACTTCACAACACAAAACTCAACAGGAAATCTCATAAGCTCCGTTAGTGAAAGAAAGAAAAACCAGCACATGATGTACTGTAATGAACTAATTCTTTATTTATATTGGTATTAAACCTACTGTATTCCAAGTTCTCTATGGTTCATACCCTTACATACTAGCCATAGATGCATCAAAATAAGCAAACAACACACGAAAGGCAGAATCTGTCAAGAACAGAACAATCTGTAGCAATCTGTAACTTTCGAATACTTCTGGAACTCCAAAAATCCTACCAAAATATCAAGTCTTAGTAAATTTGTCTATTGATCTACAGAAGAAAGAATCAACGCAAAATAACCTTTCTGTGATTTATTGAATTTTTTCTCGTGAGCCCAAAGTTTCTGTTTTTCAGCGGAATCAAATTAACTATCACCATAGGTTATCCTATAGGTTCTACTTGGCACAAACACTAAATAAAACATGAAAACACATCTAAACAGAAAGTTGATGCAAGATTTATTACTAAACAGTAACAAAAGCAAAAAACATAAATAAAATTGGGTTGCCTCCCAACTAGCGCTATCGTTTAATGCCCCTAGCTAGGCATAAAAGCGAGGATAGATCTAAGTAGTGCCACCTTTAGCACTTGATTCTTTAATAGAGCACTTGTAATCCTTAGGAAATTCTTTGTCTTTAGTAATGATTAAACTTCTAGGCAAGGAATCAAGAAATTTACTTGTAGCAAAAGGTTCCTCAATGATAGTGGAAAAACTGGGGTGAACACTTATGGATTTGAGATCCACATTTTCCTTACTAGAAGATTCACCCTTATTTTTAGGAACATACATTAATTTGCCAAATTTAATAGGAGGAGTTGGAGTATTTTTTATGGATGAAAAGGCAGACCCTACGTTAGTAATTATGTCCTCAAGTTTACCAATTCTTGTAGAATCTTGTTCTAATTTTTCATTAACTATAGGTTCCTTTTCTTTAAGATTATTTAGAGCAACTCCAACCATAGATCCATATTGGGTAATTTGGTTGTGGATCTTTTTATCCAAATTTTCAATTAACTCAACAGTGGCAATTTTATTTTCAATAATTTCAAGCATTTGCATCACATGTTCTAAAGTTAAAAGAGTTCCATTAACCAAAAGAGGTGGTGGGCCAAACAAATATAACATAGCATTACAAGCATCAAACGTATGGCTACTCAAGAAATCCCCTCCAGTAATGGTATCAAGAATGCATCTATTCCAAGGAGTAATGCCTACATAAAAAATGCAAAGAAGAACGGAGGTAGAAAGCTTCCTAGTAGAT
Source organism: Triticum aestivum (assembly GCF_018294505.1). Taxonomy (NCBI): domain Eukaryota; kingdom Viridiplantae; phylum Streptophyta; class Magnoliopsida; order Poales; family Poaceae; genus Triticum; species Triticum aestivum. The sequence continues at coordinate 111,653,231 of NC_057795.1, forward strand.
TTATTTTGAACATTGGAAATTCTATGCCAAGCATCTTTTAAATTTTCTCCTTGCCTTTGCTTCAAGTGAAGAACTTAAAACTTGGGAGACAAAGGAGTGGATATGGAACTATCCATTAAGACAAGGTAGACGATCTAACACACGAGCAAACAAAAGGGCAAGCGAAAGAGAGAGAAGAAGATAGGGAAAGAGAGGGTGAATAAAATGGCAAGGGTGAAGTGGGGGACAGGAAAACGGGAGGCAAATGGCAAATAATGTAAATGCGAGGGAGATGAGTTTGTGATGGGTACTTGGTATGTTTTGACTTGAGCGAAGACCTCCCCGGCAACGGTGCCAGAAATCCTTCTTGCTACGTCTTGAGCTTGCGTTCGTTTTCCTTGAAGAGGAAAGGGTGATGCAACACAGTAGTGTAAGTATTTCCCTCAGTTTTTGAGAACCAAGGTATCAATCCAGTAGGAGGCTCCTCACAAGTCCCATGCACCTACACAAAAAAGCAAACAACTCGCAACCAACGTGATAAAGGGGTTGTCAATCCCTTCATGGCCACTTGAGAAAGTGAGATCTGATAGAGATAATATGATAAGATAAATATATTTTTGGTATTTTATAATAGAGATTAGAAAAGTAAAGATGCAAATAAAAGTAGACTGAAAGCTAATATGATAAAAGATAGACCGGGGGCCATAGGTTTCACTAGTGGCTTCTCTCAAGATAGCATAAGTATTACGGTGGGTGAACAAATTACTGTCGAGCAATTGATATAAAAGCGAATAATTATGAGATTACCTAGGAATGATCATGTATATAGGCATCACGTCCGTGACAAGTAGACCGACTCCTGCCTGCATCTACTACTATTACTCCACACGTCGACCGCTATCCAGCATCCATCTAGAGTGTTAAGTTCATAAGAACAGAGTAACGCATTAAGAAAGATGACATGATGTATAGGGATAAACTCATGCAATATGATATAAAACCCCATCTTTTTATCCTCGATGGCAACAATAGAATACGTGCCTTGCTACCCCTGCTGTCACTGGGAAAAGACACCGCAAGATTGAACCCAAAACTAAGCACTTCTCCCATGGCAAGAAAAATCAATCTAGTAGGCCAAACCAAACTAAAAATTCGAAGAGACTTCCAAAGATAACTTAATCATACATAAAAGAATTCAGAGGAGATTCAAATATTTCTCATAGATAAACGTGATTATAAACCCACAATTCATCGGATCTCGACAAACACAACGCAAAAAGAGTTACATCGAATAGATATCTAAGAAGAGGAAGGAGAACATGGTATTGAGATTCAAAGAGAGAGAAGAAGCCATCTAGCTAATAACTATGGACCCGTAGGTCTGTGGTAAACTACTCACAACTCATCAGAGAAGATATTGTGTTGATGTAGAAGCTCTCCGTGGTGGATTCCCCCTCCGGCGGAGCACCGGCAACGGCTCCAAGATGGGATCTCGCGGATACAGAAGGTTACGATGGTGGAAATAGCTTTTCGTGGTCGCCCTTGATGGTTTCGGGGTACATAGGTATATATAGGAGGAAGAAGTACATCAGTGGATGCCCGAGGGGCCCACAAGATAGGTGGGGCGCCCAGTAGGGGGGCGCCCTCCACCCTCGTGGCCGCCTCGGCAGCTTCTTAACTTTCACTCCAAGTTCTCTGGATCACGTTCGTTCCAAAAATCACACTCCCAAAGGTTTCATTCCATTTGGACTCCGTTTGATATTCCTTTTCTTCGAAACACTAAAATAGGCAAAAAAAACAGCAATACGAGCTGGGCCTCCGGTTAGTAGGTTAGTCCCAAAAATGATATAAAAGTGTAAATTAAAGCACATAAACATCCAAAACAGGTAATATAATAGCATGAAACAATGAAAATTTTAGATACGTTGGAGACGTATCATCGCTATACTGCATCATGCCTTCCTCTTTGGGGAAATACCGACGTAGTTCTATCAGACATCAAAAGGAATTTCTGGCGCCGTTGCCGGGGAGGATCTTCAACATCAACCAGGTTCCTAATCAAAAATCTCATCTCCTCGGAATTTACATTATTTGCTATTTGCCTCTCGTTTTTTCTCTCCCCAACTTCACAAAATTTTCCGTTTTATTCTCCCTCTTTTTCGTTCGTCATTTTCTCGTCAGATATCTTATTTGCTTGTGTGCCATGTGTCTTCTATTTGCTTGCATCTTCGCTTGCTAAAAATCTATTGATATGGATCCTCATCCACTTGCTAATATTTTGAAAAGATCTGATTATGTTAAACCAATTGCTAATGAGTTGAGTGCACTTGATTATCTCTATGAAGTTTTGCTTGGAATTCGGGAATCTGAAATTTTTGATGAAGTGCTAAAAGAAGAATTTTATGAAGTGATTCATGGTAGTTCCTTGAATGAAAAGCATCATTGCAATGGTGTTATTATAAATTCTATTAATGTCAATTATGCTAGTAATATGCAAAATCCCAAGCTTGGGGATGCTAATTTTGATATGTCCTCTACTTATTGCAATGATCATGATTGGGGTGATTCTTCTTATGATCTTGAGAATTTATTTAAGCCCTGTGCTGAATATGAGATTGATGATAGTGTTTGCAATAATATTGAAAGTGGGTTTGGAAGAGTGTCGACTTTAGATCCCACTACTTTGGAGAATATTCAATCTTGTGAAATTTTTGATAGGAGTGGGTTTGGAGAGGTCATGACTTTAGTTAATGTTAATCCCACTATTTTGGAAGAGTGTCAACTTCGCATGCATGTGGATCGTGTTAAGAATATGTTATGTGATAGCTATATTGTTGAATTTGCTTACGATCCTACATGTAATTATTATGAGAGAGGAAAATATGGTTGTAGATATTTTCATGTTACTAAATTACCTCTCTTCATGTTGAGATTGCTATTGTTTATGTCTTATTTCTTGCATATGCTAGATGTTTCTTGTCTTGATAATTTGGTTGCCTACAAACGTCTATGCATAGGAAGTATGTTAGACTTAAATGTGTTTGTCACATATTTTATGATGCTCTGTTTGTGCTTCAATTATTGTCCTTCATGTGAGCATCATTGAAATCTCATGCCTATGTTAATGGCTATAAACGAAAAGCTTGCTGGGAGGCAACCCATTGAATAAAATTTATTTTTGCTGTTTTGCTTTCTGTTCTTGAGTGTTAGCACAATTAAGCTACTGTTATGATCGTGTTTTTTGTGTTTTAATTAATGTTTGTGACAAGCAAGGCCTTTGGGAAGATTTGGGTGAAAGTTTATTTGATCTTGCTGAAAAACAGAAACTTTTGCCCTCACAAGATTATTTGTCATTTTTATTAGAAAAGTGTTTTTGAGTTGATTCTTCTCGCAGAAGATTAATATACAACTTCCTCACGTCCACCAATTTATTTAAGAATTTTTAGAGTTACATAAGTATTATAAATATTCAGATTCCTACAGACTGTTCTGTTTTTAACAGATTTTGTTTTCTTTGCATTATGTGCTTGTTTTGATGATTCTATGGTTTTCTTTGATGAGTTTTTGCCATAGAAAAGTTCGAATACAGTAGATATAATGCAAAAAAAATAGAATATGTTTGCTATAGTACTTATAGTAGTGGTTTGGTTTCTTATACTATCGGGTCTCACGAATGTTTTGTTTGAGTTTTGTGTGATTGAAGTTTTCGAGTTTTGGGTTATCTTACGATGGATGAAGGAATAAGGATAAGAAAAAGGCTAAGCTTGGGGATGCCTGAGGCACCCCAAGATATTATTCAAAGAAGTAGCAAGCAACTAAGCTTGTGTATGCCCCCGAGTGGCATCCCCGCTTTCTTCTAACAACCATCGGTATTTTACTTGAAACTATATTTTTATTCATCACATGATATGAGTTTTTCTTGGAGCATCTTATATGATATGATTCTTTCCTTTTTGCTTACTGTTTTAAGTGTTGAATCCTTGCTGGACACACCCTTTTGAGAGAGCCAAAAATTATACTATGCGTGCTCCTATGCTTCACTTAATTTTTTAGAGCCATGGACTTGCTCTAGTACTTCACTTATATCTTTTTGAGCATGGTGTGCTTTGTTATTTTTGAAGAAATGCTCTCACGCTTCGTTTAGATTTATTTGGGAGTTATCAAACTTTGTAGAAATTCGCTTTTGCTTAACTTAGATTATATTTGAGAGAAAGAAAAAATTATGTGCATGATCTTCACTTATATTTGTTTGAGCTTATCAAAAGCAACATATGAAAATAGTTCCAAAGTGATAGATATCCAAGGAGGATATAATAAAAACTTTCATGAAGATCACTGGACAAAATAAACTTGATTCTTAGTAATGGTTTTGAGATATGATGATATGATATGTGAGTCATGTTGATGAGTAATTGTGCTTTAGTAAGAATATAGATGTTAAGGTTTGTGATTCCCTATGCAAGCACGAAAGTCAATAGTTATGCAATGAAATTTATATCCTACTTATGGTGCATTATTCGGTGTTATTTATGTTTAGTGCTTGGGTACGAGATTTTTTGCCTTTTGATTGGTCGCTTCTCAATCTTTTTGCTAGCCTTCATTTTTGCACCAAGTATGATCACTACCTGTGCATCCAAAACCCTTTAAACCAGTTTTGCCATATGAGTCCACTATATCTACCTATATGCGGTATTTCCATGTCGTTCTAAGCAAATTTACATGTGCCATCTCTAATGTTCAAAATAAATTTCTCTTTTGTGTGCTCTACTACTCATGAGGTGGCAAAGGGTAGCCAATATTTTCCATGCTAGATGTGTTATTCTCATGATGAGTGTTTATTCACTTTTCATTGCACAAGAGTACGACAAAGGTACTAGGGATGCCCAGTCCCGAAATGAAAAATGGATTTACTTTATGTTGTCAAATAATAAAGTCCTTGGAAAGTGTTGGTATGGAGGGCACCCGTCGATACGGTTAGCCATGGAAAGTGAAAGTTATTGTTGAAAAAGGAATAAACTTTATTTTCTGTTTGGGAACCACCTATGGTGTATCGAGCATGGAAAGCGTTGGGATGCTCCAAGTAGTTTTCATTGGTAGGAAAAGTATGCCTCTCAAAAATAAATTTATCTCTTAATTTAAGCTTTGAGCTCTGGCACCTTTACAAATCACTACTTCCCTCCGCGAAGGGCCTTCTTTTACTGATGTAATTTGAGCATTGGGCGTAGCTAATATTCGAGTGTGTTTCATGAATGGATCAATGATTGAGCATGATGGGCTAGGGATAACTTGCTTTAGTGTTGATATTTATAAAGACATGCTTGCTTGTTGGTATGCTTGAGTATTAAAGTCTTCATGTCAAAACTAGACTAGTGCTTTGAATCATATAAAATTCCATATGTCCATGATATAAAGAAAAGAAATGTGATGAACATGTTAGGCAGCATTCCACATAAAAAATCCTATTTTTATCATTTACCTACTCGAGGACGAGAAGGAATTAAGTTTGGGGATGCTGATACGTCTCCAACATATCTATAATTTTTCATTGTTCCATGCTGTTATATTATCATTCTTGGATGTTTTACAATTATTTTATAGTCATTTTATATCATTTTTTGGTAATAACCTATTGACATAGTGCCCAGTGCTAGTTGCTATTTTCTGCATTTTTTACAACACAGGAAATCAATATCAAACGGAGTCCAAACGCAACGATACTCCTGGAGGATTTTTTGGGCCAGAAGAAAGCTAGTGGGCCAAGGAAGCACCTGGGGGGCGGCTCGAGGGAAGCAGCACCCACCAGGGCGTGCCAGGAGGCCCAGGCGCGCCCAGGTGGGTGCTGCCCACCTCGGGTGCCCCCTGAACCGCCTCTTTGCTCTATAAATACACCAATATTCTAGAAACCCTAGGGGAGCCGACAAAATATTGATCCATCCGCCGTAGAGTCCAGAACCACCAGATCCAATCTAGACACTGTCATGGAGGGGTTCACCACTTCCATTGGTGCCTCTCTTATGATGCATGAGTAGTTCTTTGTAGACCTAGGGGTCCGTAGTTAGTAGCTAGATGGCTTCCTCTCTCTCTCTCTCTTGATTATCAATACAATGGTCTCTTGGATATCCATATGATGTAAGTCCTTTTGCGGTGTGTTTGTTGGGATCCGATAAACTTTGAGTTTTTTATCAGATCTATATATATTTCCATGAAAGTTATTTGAGTCTTCTTTGATCTCTTATATTCATGATTGCTTATAGCCTCATATTTCCTCTCCGATATTGGGTTTTGTTTGGCCAACTTGATCTATTTATCTTGCAATGGGAAGATGTGCTTTGTAGTGGGTTCGATCTTACGGTGCTTGATCCCAGTGACAGAAGGGGAACCGACACGTATGTATCATTGCTACTAAGGATAACAAGATGAGATCTATCTTTTCCGCAATAGATAAACGGATCTCATCTACATCATGTCATCGTTCTTATTGCATTACTCCATTTTCTCATGAACTTAATACACTAGATGCATGCTGGATAGCGGTCTATGTGTGGAGTAATAGTAGTAGATGCAGGCAGGAGTTGGTCTACTAATCTTGGACGTGATGCCTATATAATGAGCATTACCTGGATATCGTCATGATTATTTGAAGTTCTATCAATTGCCCAACAGTAATTGTTTTCCCACCGTTTGCTATTTTTCTCGAGAGAAGCCACTAGTGAAACCTACGGCCCCGGGTCTCTTTTCATCATATTTTCCTTTGCGGTCTATTTTCTCTTGCATTTACTTTTAGATCTATTAAACCAAAAATACAAAAATGCATTGCTGCAATTTATTTGTTCCGCGATCTATTTATCCAAACTACAACTTTTACCTCACGTTATTTGCCTATCTTTGGGCACCATACCCGGAAGGGATTGACAACCCCTTTAACACGTTGGGTTGCGAGTATTTGTTATTTGTTTGCAGGTGTTGTTTACGTGGTGTGAGGAGGTTCTCCTACTGGTTTGATAGCCTTGGTCTCATCACTAGGGTAAATACCTACTGTCGCTACACTGCATCATCCCTTCCTCTTTGGGGAAAGACCCACGTAGTTCTAGCAGACATCAGCCTTCCCCCTTCGTCTTTTGATGTAACATATTCTCCAAAATATTAGATGCTCTCAAGTGAATAAAAAGTGTGTCGCACAAGTTCAGGTATAACTGCTGCAGGAGTTCAAAAATCTCAACAAACAAAGCTCAAACCAAAGTTCAAGAACTGCTTCCTTCATAAATTAGTTTTCTATTGGCTAATTTGTTGTTCTGGATAGTACATATGTACATTCTTGTGTAGTACATGTGTGTATTGTATATATGGTTTGAAGTTCAGAAAATATAAGAAAAAAGTTCATCAAAGAGCCCAGAACATCTTGTCGTTCTGGAATCTAGGAGTTTAGGAAGAAATGGTCCAAAATGAACATGGAGAGGGTTTGAAAATACATCACAAGTAAGGATTTCTGTTAAGCTCACTAGTTTAGTTATAACTATATAAAAGTTGACCTCTGTATTGAGCTCTGTACTTATTCATCTTGTCACTTGATAGTTCTATGGCTGTTATATGTGGCTACTGCCTTCCATTCGTCACCTCAGAACCCCCCGCGCTACTGCCCTCCCTTCCCCCCTACAGCTTGCCGTCCTACACATTGGCTGCCAAACAACCACAAGTTCTTCGGTGCAAGTTCTTCAGTCCTAGTTCTCTGGTGAGATCGTCTCTGGTTTCATTTTCCTTAACACTCGGTAAGGGAAATGATCATTCAACTTCAAAATTTGTTTGGACTGATAGTTCAAGTTCTTTCGCATAGAAGGTTATGAATGTTTTGTTCCTAAAAATGCAATTTAAAGTACACCAATATATATGTATTTATGAATTTTGCTCTTGTGTAACAGTTCAACATGTACTATGACATCAATTCATAATGAAAAGTCAGGAAAGAATTCAATACTTGTGTATAAAAAACATAACAGTATAGAGAAACTTTCATAGTAGTTCGATGTAATAAATCGCATCAGTTTTGACTTGGATCTGTTCTTGTATACAATGCATTGAAAAATCATTTTTTTGCCTTCATTTAGGCTTGAGAAACATCTACATCTAGGATACGTGCCATGTTAAACTTGAGATCTTCACAGGAACAAACAATGACTATGCAAAGACTATGTGATCCACATGGTTGATCTACTTTTTTTTACAATGTAGATGCCATCATTCGCAATTCAACTGGACAAATGATGATGGGATTGCATGGCTTCATCTTGAAAATTCTGTTACTGATAAACCAGAAGCAAGGATGATATGTTCATGAGCTGAGTCCACATGTTGTCACTTGCAAATCAATTTCTAAATGTGAGAAAATAAAAAAGTGGGATTCTAAGGGTTGGTTTCATTGCTACAACAGTGCAATGAAAAGAAACTCATTAGTTCAAAAGCATGAACATGCTAATGTCGTAGAGATCTTGTGCTCCAAGGCAGAGGTAGTAATCTCAAAAAAATTATAAAATACATTAGCATGAACAGCTAGCGGTTCATCTTCCAAAATGGATATATATTATGTTATTAACCGGTGTGCTCTTGTTATCAGTTCGTGTGTCCTCTTGTCATCAGGTCATGTGCCAATTTGTTATCAGATTTGTGTGTATGTGAGTTGGTAAACCAACAAAAAAGGCACAGGGATGTGTTGCCCTCAATTCTCTCTTGACAAATCCAGCAGTGCAGGTTCTTCGATGCACCAAGTACTGTCGGCGGCGATGCCTGCATCATGGCCATTCGAGAGATGATGCTTTTGTGTTCATATTTATCTATTTAGTTTTGTGTCCTGTTTTTTACACCAATTGATCCTTTTGTTAATGTTTGTATATGTTGTGCACTTCTAATCCCATCATGAAGTGAAAAAATACAAGCGAGCTAAGTACTAGTTCGGACAGTTTGCAAGTTCGAACACATAATCCTAAAAAGGTTCATTGAAAAAGTTTGGTTTGCCTGTTCCGTGAAAATTTCTTGCTAAAGAAATATCTCGTGTGCACGTATTTATTTGCCTGAATATTTGCTTTAATTCTCAGGTGTGAGCTGGTGGCCGCCGACGTCGCTAAATCCCTCTACAAACTAGTGGTTGGCTACTTCCAGCAGTAAATGTAGTCTGGTTCAGCAGCTAGCTCTTCTTCGAGCAACCATTTGGATAACTTTATTGTGTTCTTGTGGTGGTGATTGATTTTGGAATCAGTAAATTTGACGCCGGTATCTAGCTTGCGTATGGAACCTGCAAGTTCAATATTGGCATTAGATTCAATTCTTGTTGTATAAATGTCCTATTGTTCACATTTATTCGAGTAAAAGTTTAATTTAGTTCCGCTATAGAAACCATGCAGGTTCAGTGATGATGATACCATAAGTTCAACTGTTCATGTGCTCATCCACACACGGTAATTCAAAATCGTAGAAAGTTTAAAATGGTAAAAGTTCAAGTCGCAAAACAAGAGAAGTCTAGAACATCGTTGCAAAAAAAAATTAGATTTCAAAAAAAGGAAAACACACAAAAACATTTTTTTTGGAAAAAAATAGCATTCAGCTCAACGATATAAACCATGCAAGTTCGGGAACTATGATATCGTAAACTGTTGCAAAGTTATGAGGAAAATATTACCGAAAAAATAGAGCAACATCTAGTAAGTGAAGACGCGCTCACTATAAACCTATGCGGACATGAGTTCAACTACTTTTTTTCAGAATCATTCAAAATTACTCTACAAAATAATAGCTTAGTACAAACACACAAATACATCAATACGAGTACTCTATTTTTTTAGACGGCAAAACAGTAGGATCCATCTTGCCGTATTCAAAATTACTTTTAAAGGGTTGTGAATTGGAGAAAACGTTCAACATGACTAAGTTTGCATCTTCGACAGCTTTCCAACGGTATATTATTTACCCCATTTTGACAAACTTTGAAAAACAAATTGTGTTCAAAATCAAACTTGACCGTATTTGAATTCGCATTTAAACCGTAAGGAATTAGAAAAATATTTCCATACAAAAAATCTGTGCATTTTCCATAATTTTCGATGTTGTATCATTTGCGTCAATCCGACAAACCGTTTGAAAAAAAACGCAAAAATATGTTTCGCCCAGAATTTCACTATTTTTCAAATTACTTTTATATTGTATAGAATTTGAAAAAAACAATAGTTATATGGAAGATGTGGATTTTTAGCAGCTTTCCAACACCATCTTATTTACTCAATTCCGACAAACCTTTTGAAAATTGAGTCCAAAATAGGATTCACTTTTTCGGTTTTGAAAAAAATGGTTTTCTCAAAAGTGCTCTTAAACCATAATTTTTTTTGCAAAAAGAAATTATATGACTGTAATATAGATGTCAAGAGCTCTCCAACGATATATTACATGCCCCGTTTTGACAAAAAAATGAACTAAAGAAGACGATTTTCAAGGGAAAAATGAAAGCATCAGTTCAACAGCTCGAATTCATCAGTACAACCGCCTGAAACCGTCAGTTCAACTAGGGTAACATAGTAATATTCTGCTACGTGAAACAGAATAGCCCATATATATACCTCGTCGGACTTTGCAATAGTTAAGGCTCCAACACCAGCGGAGCTGTCATATCCTCCCTCGTCCATTAGATCACCGAAGCTGTCATGATCTCCTCCCTTCTCCATTCAATCACCGGAGCCGTCATCCTCTCTTTCCTCACCACCGGTATCGTTGAGAAACGACAATGTGATATCACCTTCGTCGTGGATTATATCCCCCCAACAACTCTTCTTTTCTAAGTCTCTGTCCATAGTTTCTGCAAATATTACAACATGGCAATATACAACCATGAGAGATGGATTAATGGCAAACATAGACCTAATCACAATAAGGAATCATATGCATCTGAGCAATGGATTAGTGGCAAACATAATGCAAAGTTGACAAGTTTTATAACAGCCAGTTCTAGACGATCGTCAAGGACTCCTCGCCCTCAGGTCTGATGAGTCTTCCTATCTTACGAGAGAGGATACTTTGCGGACTACCTCTTTCATGCTTGTCTGACGTGCAAATCATGTTTTCATATGCCTCAGAAACAAAGTTATCGGGGTTATGTTTTAACGACCTCCCCTCATGTCGAAGTTATCGGGGTTATGTTTAATGACCCCCTCTCTCAAGTTTTCATATGCTTCAAAATCAAAGTTATATATCGGGGTGATGTTTTAACAACAAGATTTATTCACAAGATGAATACAAAATGAATATAAGGTGAATGCAAGATTTATACACATCAATGAATACGCAACTCAACAAATGAACCAACCGTCATCCTATGAACAAAACTCAACATACAACAAATGGACACCTTTTGTCAAACTACGGAGGGATGATCAAGGACCGACTCCACGGAGATGCAACACCACAACCTGGAATTCCACCGATTGAAAAACAATTAGGCAAAACCCAAGTATGCCACTGGATAGAATGAGAGTTTTAGTTGAAATGGACCTAAAGATCATGGCAAACTTGTAGCTAGATTCTAATTTGAAAGCAAGTTTCAGACTTAGAGAAAAATGGCAGGGCATTGTAGCTAGATACCCAATTTGAAAGCAAGATTTGAACATGCTATGTTGGCACATGGAAATTTGCATGATGTATGAAGGAAAAGAAACAGAATTTGCAATGTTATGTCCAATAAAACTGCCATAACATGTTTGCCATGCCAAAACATTAAATCTTGTTATAAGAACAAATTGTTAACTTGCCATCTCAATACTAAATAATGTCTACTAATTTCCCCAACTAAACCATTTTAGTAACATTTTTTCATCAAGTATATATCAATTATAGGAATGGGAGCTTCACATTTTCATTTAAAAAATAGTAGGTTCATATTTCCATTTAAAAAATAGTAGCTTCACATTTTCATTGCAAAAAAAGACTTGCTTCACATTGTCATTTAACAAAAATATTACCTTCACATCCATGTATCCATGTATCTCGCAGAACATATACCCCATTATCATCCTTTTAAATACATATATACTTCTACTAATCATCCATCTATTTTGACCCAAAATTCTATGCCCAAAATTCTAATCTCACAGAACATATATATATCACATGCATTCTAATCCTTTCAAATACATTATCATCTGATAGAACATGTGGTCATCTCCATCTCACATAATATATGCTCATCTCCATCTATCCTTTCAAAATCATCCATCTATTTAAACCAAAATTTTGTCATCTTCAACGAATGTAAACATGGGCTGGCAGTGGCTCACAGCGGGGGGTGGCGTTTGCCGGGGACCGGGGGTGGCGAGGGCTCAGGGAGGAGGTCCGGCCGGCGACGAAGATGTGCTCTTAGGGGCGGCGACGAGGGCGTCGACAAGGAGCGTGCGGAGATCAACGGGGGCGGCGAGGAGGCCCAGTGGCGGTGTCTGGACAGGGGCTCAGGGACGGTGATGAGGAGTGGGCGGTGATGGCGATGAGGCGCAGCAACCTGGCGGTGTCGGGGCAGGGCGTCAGCGTCGGGGGCGGGGGGGGGGGGGGGTTGGAGAGGTTGGGGAAATTTCTGAAGTGTGTGGTTATATACCCAACCCTTTAGTCCCTGTTGGTGCCTCCACCTGGGACTAAAGGTGTATTTCACTAGGCGAGAGGACGGGAAGCAGAACCCTTTAGTCCCGGTTGGTGGCTCCAATCGGGACTAAATGTCTGGCACGACGGTGTCGAAAGTTTAGTCCCATCTCGCCAGTTGAGAGGAGCTCGCAGCGGTTTATAAGCATGGCTGCGACATGCCTCTCAAGTTCCTCTCTAAAGCAGGTAGTACATGCCTACCTCTATGCCTTGTTGGGCATACTTGCCCTGCGGGCCTGCATCTGAGCCCATATGTAGGGTTTCTAGTCGTATGCAGGCCGTGGTGGACTAGTAGGTGGGAATTTTTTTAATTTTTTTTGCATATGTTATGTTTTTAAAATTTTAAAGTTATTTTTTGCATATGTTATTTTTAGTTATATAATTTTAGTTGCATAAATTTTATATAATTTTAGTTGCATAATTTTATATAATTTTAGTTGCATAAATTTTATTTTTTATTGATTCTTTTTAGTTGATTCCTTTTGCTATTAGAGTTTTATAAACGCATTTTAGTTTGCTATTAAAGTTTGTAATAAAAAATACTTTATGAAAAATGTTTTTGCTATTAATTTTTTTTTAACAAAAAATACTTTGATAATTTTAGTTGCATAAATTTTATGTAATTTTAAGTTAATATTATTTTGATCATAACTAGAGGTTTATAAATGCTTGTTAGTTGATTATTTTTGCTATTAGTTCATTCTTTGAGCTAAATGATCCTGAAATTGAAAAACACTACAAATGAACTCTGAAAAGGTTGAAACTTGGCATGGTATCATAATTTCACCCACATAGCATGTGCTAAAAAGTTTAGAGGGTTAAGGAAAAAACTGGATGCACTTCATGTACAAACTGGACAATCTCTTAAAAAGTATCAAGGTTTCACATGAAAAATCATCTATTACAAAGTGATTTCCTTTTTTGACATATAACTGCAGTGATATTCTAGATCAAATCCATCATAAGAATAGTTGTCGAGCATAATTATGGCTTTCAACCCAGAATCAAAGGTGCAACCCAGAATCGTACCACCGTCTGATATGTTGTCTTCACTAGAGAGAAAGTCTTCACTTTTTCTTCGCGGGTGTCCCTTGCTTATTGCATCGTAACCATGGATAGTGTTCATCATTTAACAGGATGCTTGGGTCAACCTTCACTTTGAAGGGAAGAATTTCAAGAAACTTTTCATAATCTTCACACATGTCTGTCTTGTCCTCCACTCCCAGGATGTTCCTTTTCTCTAAAAAAACTATGTGGTGCTTTGGCTCATCGTATGATGTATTCGCTTCCTTATCTTTTCTTTTTCTCGGTTTGGTAGACATGTCCTTCACATAGAAAACCTACGCCACATCATTGGCTAGGACGAATGGTTCGTCTGTGTAACCAAGATTGTTGAGATCCACTGTTGTCATTCCATACTCTGGGTCTACCTGTACCCCGCCACCTGATAGGTTAACCCATTTGCACCGAAACAAAGGGACCTTAAATTCATGTCCATAGTCAAGTTACCATATCTCCTCTATGTAGCCATAATATGTGTCCTTTGCCCTATTGGTGTTTGTTGCATCAAAGCGGACACCATTGTTTTGGTTGGTGCTCTTTTTATCTTGGGCGATCGTGTAAAATGTATTCCCATTTATCTTTTACCCTTGGTAAGTCAATACAGTCGAAGATGGTGTCCTGGACAACAAGTACAGCTCATATCCAATAGTGTTGTTATGCATGAGATGTGTTTGCAACCAACTGCCGAAAGTCCCGATGTATTCATGTGTAATCCAGTCGTTAGACTTATTCGGGAGTTTGGAGCATAGAATATTCTTGTGTTCATTGATAGATGGGGCCACCAAGGTAGAATTCTGTAGAACTATGCAGTGCGCTTTTGCCCAAGAATGCATGTCCCTACATATTATTGAAAATGCTCCTAGCTTCCAGTCAGTCTCCCCTCATACCACTACTGAGGGACACAAATCGGCTTAAGGTCAGGAATAAAGTCAACAAAAAACCCAATGACCTCCTCTGTTTGATGGCCCCTGGAGATGCTTCCTTCTGGCCTAGCATGGTTACAAACATATTTCTTTAAAACTCCCATGAACCTCTCAAAGGGGAACATATTGTGTAGAAATATACGACCCAGAATGGCAATCTTGTGAACTAGGTAAACTAGGATGTGCGTTATAATATTGAAGAAGGATTGTTGGAACACCAACTCGAAACTGACAAAAGACATTGGACCAAATCATTCTGTAACCTTGGTAGGATTTTTGGATCGATTACTGATACATCCATTTTGCATCATGCTTTTATACTGATATTTATTGCATTATGGGCTGTTATTACACGTTATAACACAATACTTATGACTATTCTCTCATATTTTATAAGGTTTACATGAAGAGGGAGAATGTCGGCAGCTGTAATTCTGGACTGGAAAAGAAGAAAATATTAGTGAACTATTCTGCACAACTCCAAAAGTCCTGAAACTTCACGAAGAATATTTCTGGAATATATAAAAAATATTGAGCTAAGAAAGTACCAAAGGGGGTCCACCTGCCATCCACAAGGGCGGAGGGCGCGCCCTCCGGTCTTGTGGGCCCCTGGTAGGCCCTTGTAAGTGCATCTAGTGCCCCTTAGTGATTTTGGTGTATTGAGGACCTATAGGTCAAGGGACTAATATGTTTGTGAGTGTACATAGGCTCTATAAGTCGATGAGGAGTTTGATATTTACGATGAAAGTCGACCCCTAAAAATGTATGTCTTCAGCTGAAGACTTTGGCTCTCCTGGAGATTTTGAAAGTGAAGAAATTGGTGTGACCTTGAAGACTTGGATATTCATGCGAGGATTATGAAGCGTGAAGAATTTTTTTTTTATGGTTTCATTTTCTCTTTCTTGAGTCATAGGAAACACCGTACTGTTAAAGGGGGTCGGGGTAATACTAAGGAAAGTGATTTCCAAGTGATGCTCATCTCAAAATCCTACACCTACCCAATCCTTTCGAGTGAAGCCATTGTAAATCTCATATCAGTTCAGTCAATTTTGTCAGTGACAGAGACGAAGATCTTCTAGTCTTTAAGGAATTTGTTCTGACTAAGGAGTTAGGAATTTGCTAGTGCGGATTGCCTATACTGTGAGGAACATGATAGACAAGAGGAATTTGATACCTCAAATATCCGACCATTGTTGTGCTATGCACCAGCTGTCCCAAAATATTTACCCACCTAACAGTCATATCATTGAAGGGCATTTATGTCTTATCACGTCGGGCTGCTCCCTAGGCTATAAATAGCCGCCCCTACGACCACTTGTTGGTTGGCTGCTCTGAGAGAAACTGACACTTGTCATTGAGAGCATCCCATCCTCCGAGGACTTTGAGTGAAAATCATCAAGTGAGGAAAAACCCAAAACCCAAACACCTAGAACCCAAAGTGATTGAGCATCATTGAAGGATTAATCATGTGTGGAACCGATGCTTGTTACCTTTGAGGACTGTGTATCCTCCAGACGGTTAGGCGTCATGGTCTGAGCATCCAAGAGGAATTGTGGATCACCGAGTGACCAAGTTTGTGAAGGTTTGAAAGTCACCTGAAGACTTACCATGAGTTATCGGGCGAGGTTTGTGTGACTTTAGCTCAAGGAGAATATGGTGAAGACTGTATGTCCGGGACTGTGTGTCCTCGGGTTTAAATACCCAGCTGCTCCAACCAGACGTACAACTGTCACAGCAGTTGGAACTAGTCTACCAAATCATTGTCTTCACCGAGCCAACTGGTTCTATTTCCTCAACCCTTTCATTTCCTCATTTATGTGTTGATGAACTTGATCATTACTGTTTGAAGACTTTGATTGCAGACTTTCTCTATTTCCTCAATCCTAATTCTTCAGTCACATAATCTTCAGTCTGCTTATTCTATTTTCACGCTATCTGTACGCTGTGCTTGTTTTCATTTCATCATGATGACTATGTTGTTGCTCCGTTATGCTTATACCTGAGTACGTATTTCGCTGCTAGTGTGTCGTTGCTTAGGAATTTCTTCACCTAGAAATTCCTCAGTGACGAATTTGTAAAAATCGCCTATGTACCCCCCTCTAGTCGATATAACGCACTTTCAATTGGTATCAGAGCAAGGTACTCCCTTGTTCTGTCTGATTTTGGTTTAACCACCTAGAGTTTTAGTTATGTCGACTGTAGGAATGATCAAGGTCTCGGCTGGGTGTCCTACCTTCGATGGGACGGACTATCCCTACTGGAAGAACAAGATGCGCATGCATCTTGAGGCAATTGATAATGATCTCTGGTATGTTGTGGAAAATGGTGTTCCCTCTGTCACTCCGTTTGTAAATGCCGCTGATGTGAACAGATTAAAGAAACTTGACTCTCAAGCAAAGAATATCATATGTGGTCATCTGAGCAAAGGATAGTACAGCAGAGTGAGTGCTTTGGTAACAACAAAGCTGATTTGGGACAGGCTGTCTAAGGTCAACGAAGGAGTCTCCACTCAACGTGACCCCTAAGTTGATGTTCTTCGCAATCTCTTCAACCGCTTTAAAAGATTGGACAACAAAAATGTTCAGCAAACCTTCGATCGCCTCACTGACATATCAAATGAGCTTCAAGCACTTGGTGCCACTGACTTCACCAACCATGAGGTGGTGAAGAAATTGCTGAGATCACTTGATTCCTCGTTCGATGCTCTTGCACTAATGATTCAAGAGTGAGGAGACTACAAGTCACTAGATCCTGCTGATATCCTCGAGAGGCTAAATACTCATGAGTTCCAGCTTGCTGAGAAGAGAGACCTCTATGGGCCGAGCTATGGAAGATCACGCGCACTGAAGGCCAAGGCAGTCTCTGAATATGAAGGTGAAGATTCTGGTAGCAGCCTTGGTGATCCTGAAGAACTGAGCCAGGAGCTAGTAATGCTCATGAAGAAATTCCAGAAGTTCTCTCGTCGTGGTCGCTTTGGAAAGTCTTCAAGAAGTGATGATTCCTGATCCTGTGACTACAAGAAGAGGACTTGCCATAAATGCAAGAAACCTGGTCACTACATGTCTGATTGTCCTCAGTGGGAAAAGGAATCAAAGAAGAAGAAGTACAAAGATGACGATTCTGATGACTCAAAGAAGAAGAAGAAATCTTCAAAGTATTCATCATCAAAATCTTCAAAGTCTTAACCTCACAAGAAGAGCAGTTCCAAGAAGGCTCGGGCATTTATTGGCAAGGAAATGGACTCTGAAGCTGAATCTGAGGAAAATGTGGAAGAGGAGGAATCTGAGGAGTCAGACTCTGGTGTGGCAAGCCTAGCCCTCGCTACTACTTACACCAACAAGTCCATCTTCAATGCTTAAGAAAATGACCTCCCCAACACTGCTGTCAAGAGCGTCGATCACTATGCTCCCACCTATTGCTTCATGGGAAAAGGTGCCAAGGTACTCAAACATCCCCCCTCTGAATCTAGTGAGGATGAATCTAATGACAATCTCAAACCTAGCTATTCCGAACTTGCTAAGATTGCTGTCAAACAACAAAAGGCTTTGGAAAAGGTTAAAAATGTGCTGGACAAAAGCGATGACCTGTTGGGTAAGGAATTGAATCGAACTAAGACTTTGACTGATAATTTTCAAAGACTTCAGTTTAAGTTTGACAATCTTCAGGGTCATCATAACTCTCTTTTAGATGATCATGAGAAGCTTTCTTATGAATTTCTTCAGAGAAAGCAAGATCTTGAGAAGTTAAAAGTGAGCTATGAAGATGTTCAGAAAGAAAACGATTCATTGCTTGCTCAACAGATCAGTTCCGCTCATGAAGTATTTATTCCACCATGTTTGAAATGCATTGAGCATGAATCTACTAATTCTTCACGTGAATGTTCAAATTCTTCTATTGCTGCCAATTCTTCAACTGTCTCTGTGGTCACAAATTCCTCATGTGAGGATACCACAAGCATCACTGACGATAATGCAGGGATGAAGGAATTGTATGTGACAGGCATATACAAAAGCCTCAAAGGGCATCAGACTCTTTGTGATGTCCTCAAAAAGCAGATCTTGAACATGAACCCTAGGAAAGAAGGTATTGGTTTTGAGAGGAAACTCAATGCTGATGGGACCTACTAGAAACCTGAGCAGTACCCCAAAAACCTCATGAGTTGCTACAAAAGGACCTCCTGTAGATCCATGCACTCTATCTGGCTTTACTGTGAATCTTCATATTCCTCTGATGAGTCATTTGACTCCAACTATAAAGTGTTCAAGAATCATAATGGTGAAGTATTTGGTCGATATGTTGGAACTAACTACAGGAACGACCCCCCTATGAAGAAAATCTGGGTTCCCAAAAGGTGCCTTGAAAGTCTTCAGGTGAATGTCATCATGACACCACCTATGAAGAATAGTAACCCCAGATCAAAGTCTTCATATGGATCAAAATCTTCATATGAATCCAAGTCCTCACATGGGCCAAATTCTTCATATCGATCAAATTCCTCACATGGACCCAAATCCTCATATGAACATCATCGTGCTAACACTTGTGTTTTGCAGGGAAATTCTAAAGGCTATGAATATGTGCATTATTCTTCAACCATTATGTTCATAAATCATCAAAGAATTTCTCTGCTTATTCACACTACAAAAAAATACACTTTCGTGATGATACGTGTTTGTCACAGTAGGTCGTGTTTTTTTCATGCATGTACATCCATGACGATTTTATGACAGAATCAAGATAGTCATACATGTGCTGTCGTAGAAGTGTTCCATGACATTACCAACATTATCATCACGGAAGTGTCCACTTCCATGACGATAAATCATGCGTCATAGAATTGCTTTCGTCAAGGGTGACCGACACGTGGCATCCACCATAACGGGACGTCGTTAATCTATCGGGTCTGGTTTTGGATCCGATAACCCGTAAAAAGCCCGGACCAATGGGAAATTTCCATGTGTAAAATTCGGATTGGCCGGAGGAAACACGTGTCTGCTCGTCAGTGGGTCAGATAGGCGCTGATACGTCTCCAACGTATCTATAATTTTTGATTGTTCCATGCTATTATATTACCTGTTTTGGATGTCTACGAGCTTTATTTTACACATTTATATCATTTTTGGGACTAACCTACTAACCGGAGGCCCAGCCCGTATTGTTTTTTTTGCGTATTTCAGTATTTCAAAGAAAAGGAAAATCAAATGGAGTCCAAACGGAATGAAACCTTCAGGAGCGTGATTTTTGGAACGAACGTGATCCAAAGGACTTGGAGTGCAAGCCAAGAAGCAGCCGAGGCGGCCATGAGATTGGAGGGCGTGCCCACCACTCTTGGGCGCGCCCCCTGTCTCGTGGGCCCCTCGGGCGGCCACCGACGTACTTCTTCCTCCTATATAAGCCTACAGACCCCAAAAAATCCATGCAGCCACCGAAGAAATATTTACACCACCGTAACCTTCTGTATCCGCGAGATCCCATCTTGGAGCCCTCGCCAGCGTTCTGCCGAAGGGGGGAATCCACCATGGAGGGCTTCTACATCAACACCATAGCCCCTCCAATGAGTTGTGATTAGTTTACCATAGACCTTCGGGTCCATAGTTATTAGCTAGTTGGATTCTTCTCTCTTTTTTGATCTCAATACAATGTTCTTCCCCTCTCTTGTGGAGATCTATTCGATGTAATCTCTTTTTGCGGTGTGTTTGTCGAGATCCGATGAATTATGGGTTTATGATCAAGTTTATCTATGAATAATATTTGAATCTCCTATGAATTCTTTTATGTATGATTGAGTTATCTTTGCAAGTCTCTTCGAATTATCGATTTGGTTTGGCCTACTAGATTGATCTTTCTTGCCATGGGAGAAGTGCTTAGCTTTGGGTTCAATCTTGCGGTGTCCTTACCCAGTGACAGAAAGGGTTGCAAGGCACGTATTGTATTGTTGCCATCGAGGATAAAAAGATGGGGTTTATATCATATTGCTTGAGTTTATCCCTCTACATCATGTCATCTTTCTTAATGCGTTATTCTGTTCTTATGAACTTAATACTCTAGATGCATGCAGGATAGCGGTTGATGTGTGGAGTAATAGTAGTAGATGCAGGCAGGAGTCAGTCTACTTGTCACGGACGTGATGCCTATATACATGATCATGCCTAGATAATCTCATAGTTATTCGCTTTTCTATCAATTGCTCGACAGTAATTTGTTCACCCACCGTAATACTTATGATATCTTGAGAGAGGCCACTAGTGAAACCTATGGCCCCCGGGTCTATCCTTTATCACATAAGCTTTCAATCTACTTTTATTTGCATCTTTATTTTCTGCATCTATATTATAAAATACCAAAAATATATTTATCTTATCATATTATCTCTATCAGATCTCACTTTCGCAAGTGGCTGTGAAGGGATTGACAACCCCTTTATTGCGTTGGTTGCGAGTTCTTTGTTTGTTTGTGTAGGTTCGTGGGACTTGTGAGGAGCCTCCTACTAGATTGATACCTTGGTTCTAAAAAACCGAGGGAAATACTTACGCTATTGTGCTGCATCACCCTTTCCTCTTCAAGGAAAACCAATGCAAGCTCAAGACGTAGTAGGCGCCTATGATATGTCGACACGTCCGGCGGCCCACCACTGGCCCATTTAGCTTACAAAGGCCAGCTCGTTTGAGTTGGTCAAAAGTTAGCGGGCTGGCCCATGAAAAGCCTATTAACGGTCTCGTCGCAAAGAGCCCATTTTATGGCCCGGTAACTCACGACCCGTTAGGGCCTAATCGAAATCGGCCAAATAACGTCATGTGGGCCATCGAATATAACACCAGCCCGTTTCACTTTTGGCCCATGTATGGCCCACGACTTCTTTCGACCCATATGAAGCTTTCGTATCTTTAGGCCTTTAGAGGCCCACGGTGACTCTAGCCCATAATGAACAGTAAATTTATTTGTACCCGTAAATGGCCCATGATTCACATGGGCCGTTTCCAGCCCGTGTTAGCTTTCGGCCTACTAACGGACCATACGTTCTTCGGCTCCTTTCCGGCCCTCGATTACTTCTGGCCCGTTACTCGCATGTTCCCCTAATGGGCCAAATTTGGCCCGTGGCAAGAGTCGGCCCGTTTCTGGCATGTTAACCCGTTGTGCCATTTCTAGCCCGTCCTATATTCTGGCCCATTAACGACCCGTTATGCCTGTGGCAGAATTAAGCCTTTGCTGTCCTCCGGCCTGTTAATGGCCCATTACCGTGCTGGGGCGATACCAATTATGCCCGTTTATGGCCCATGTAGACCCATTTATCCGACGGCCCAAGGCCCACTGATTCTATGACCCTATTAGAGGTCGATTTATCGACGGCCCATAGGAGACCCATGGGATCCTACGGCCCGTAGCAAGGTCAAGGTTACCACGGTCCGTATATGGCCCATGGTTGTTGCATCCACTAGCAAACCAGGGAAAAAGAAGACTAGGAAATAATTAAGCCTTAAACTAACGCTAGGCTATTAAGGCGATTGCACAGATTGCATCCGCTTGACATCAAAGATCGTCACCAGTGCAAATATAGGGAACACCCTACACTATACAAAAATGGCTTGCTGTTTTCTTCAGCGGGTGGCTGCATGTTAAGAACAAATTTTATATCGCAACAAAACAAATTACAACTATAAAACAAAAGGAAGGTTGGCATAAAAGTTAACAGTCTAGAAGATAAATGCACCACTAGAAGTTCAGAAGCTCAGTTCATTTGACCTCACTATTATGTTTTCATGTTGTATTGTCCGATGGAGCACCATAACCTTTGCCTTCATTTCTCCTAGGCTCCTAAACCACATAGCAAATGTTTGATAGTCTGGTTTCAAAACCATGCATATCTTGACGACATCGAACAATGTCTGTCCTTGTTTCAGAAAGGGTCTCTGTTAGGGAATGGACTTGTGTCTGGAGCGCAGATATAACATTGTTTTGAGCTTGCATATCTTGATCATGAGGCAGTTTGGATGAGATTGCCTTAACAACCAACCCAATATTACGCAGGAACGTGCTTTTGGCAGTGTTAGTGGACAGGTTCTGACCCACTACAGTAAGAGCTGACATTGCAGTTATAGTTGCCTCGCCACCTTCAGAAGGTGGCGGTTCCACCATTTTTTCCATAGCTTGCTGAAAAGTTGTGATTTTACATTAGTAGTACCAGAACAAAATATATTAAGGAGGCAGAAAAACCACACAAAATAGCTTTGGTCTATATACAGAACTTATTCTGGTGAACCCATGTAAAATATTAGTTGTATTTTATTGCAAAGTACATAATAAAACCAGGTTCCAAACATATGACCATGTACCATCTCTAATGCATTGTCTATTTCTTCACATTGTATTGACAACTAAGGATAAAGAGACAAAGTTTATAATACGGTAAGCATAGTATGACATCATACAACTGAGAACAGACAAACATGCAATTGTAACATTGTGTGGGCAAGTCCAGCACGGAACTAGATTACAGGTCAAGATCAAAGGAACATCACTCCTCTCTTTTAAACCTTGTAAGGTGCAATGATACGCTAAGACAATTGTGTATAAAATTGAAAAGAGTAATAGACATTGGCTGCAAACCATGCAGTTCAAGGCAGAAGTCAGAGTAAGTAGTAGTTAAAAGGCATGAGGATTAAGGACTTACAACAGCGGCTTTGACTGGTGTAGTCATGCCCTTCTTCTTGCTGGTGTGACAGTCCTTGAAGATTTCCACAACATTTGGTTCAGGTACTTTTTGGTCCTTGCGGGCTTTCCTCTGAATTTGGAACAAGTAAATATAGATCTGATAATATGGTACAGCGAAAAGGAGTGAAACAACAGCTAATTACTAGAGCCTCGCAGTGTGCAATATAGCTACGAGATCCTGTCATTTGTTGGAATTTCACTTTCATACGGTTGGCCTTGTTCTTTGAATAGTTCACCTACAAGAAGATAGATTTGTGTGGCACATGCGTAAATAGGACTTCAACATGTGATCTGATCACATATATATAATGTACCTGATACTTCGGATTAGACCAGTGTTTAACGAGTCCTCTCCAGTCTTCATGCGATATATTTTCCACTAGAGATGTTTGGGCAAGTTCACTGTTAGCCTTGCCTTCAAAGTGAGGTTTCCTCAAGTATACCGATATTGTCGCAGAGCAGACTTGAAAACATGGGTGCAAGCTTGTCTGGTTGCATCATCTTGGCTATCCAACTTGAATCTCATCTGTTGAAAATTATGGGAGTCTCATTATCAGCAACCTAGAAAGTATGAAACAGAGCAAGACGATATTACTAGTTTCCATACATAACCATACTTACAGATAAATGGTTGAGGAAGGTGTTGAAATGGGTTTCGCCTTTGTCATTCCTGTACTGAATCCATGTTGGGAGGATACGTACATGACACCTAACAGCAACCGCTGCCACTGATACTAACTTGGCTGACTCTGTAGCATCACGTGGCATTTTTAAACCCGCCTCAAAACGGATCTCCATTCTTCCTCCTTTAGATTTAGTTAACCTATCGAGCATTATCCTTGATGTTTGTTTTCTCTTGCACCTAGGTGCTAGTCCAACAACAAACATAGGAAGTGTTAGTGTACATCAAACTGTGAGACTACATATAAAGAAGCATGCAATTGTAACTTGACTCCAACAACTACCCTCTTGCTGTTGAAGCTCACAAAGTTCATCTAATCTTGCCAACTCATCTTGTGTCAAGAGTGCTTCGGAAGTAGTGTCAGGTGGCAAGGGAGCTTGGGAATGTGATGCTAGCTAAGTTGATAAACGAGTAACTCGTGCAGCTGGTGGTACTGTGGAAGGTGTTGCAACAACTAGGGTTGTCTCTGCTTGTTTGGTGGCAGCTATTTGTTTCTGTTTGGCTTGTTCTGCGGCTCATGTAGGACGGGATACCCTGTTTGTAGAATTTTTCGCTGGACTTTGACCTTCTATTGTACCATCAGTACCAGCAGACTCTGCAGGATTCTTCCGCTTCCCATTCCCTGTCATTATGTGTTGCTTCCTCTTTCTCTGTTCCATGTTAAGTCAAGCTGACAAGAAAAATGAATAACAATTTAGTTCTTCAGAACAAATTGATGCGTCATATAGACGAACTGAACTTTGATGTGAGACAACCACATGATAGGAGTATGTAGTATGTACGAAAAACAGGACGGCATGAGATAACCAGAACTATGATGTGTAAACTAAGTAGAAGACATTTCACTAAATTAGAAGCAATGCAATGGAAGGTAGACACCATATGAAAGATGCTACAAATATCGCTCTGCCAAGTTAACAGTGTCTCATCATAAATGGTGTTTAAACAACATCACACTACCAAGTTAAAGGTCTCTCGTCATTAGTGCCATTGCATATTCACATCATATGATGTGTAAACTAAGGAGAAGGCATTTCAACAAATTAGAAGCAATGAAAGCTAGACACCATATGAAAGATGCAACGAATATCACTCTATCAAGTTAAAACTGTCTCGTCATAAGTGCCATTTCAAAAAATTAGAAGTAGTACAAGCTAGAAAAGAATGCGAGATGTAACCTATATCACACTCCCAAGTCAAACGTGTCTTATGGTAAGTGATTGGTGCAGGTTACACAACAGTAGTAATTTGATGTAAGAACATGGTGTGATAGACAGATATTGTATGTTCTAGAAACAGGAGCACGTGTCTTATTCACAAGTATAATGTGTAAAGTAAGCAGATGGAATTCAACAAAATTAGAAGTAATACAAGATAGACATCGTACATAACATGCAACCACATATAACAGTGCCAAGTTAGAGGGAGCACCTGTGATGGTGCACTAGGGGAGACATGCTCATCATCAACACAACTGCGTTGAGTTTCAATGCATGTGTTGTCTTGCAAATCATCTTGGGGGGGGGGGGGTAGAGGAGTAGAATCTGTAGAGGCCCTCCATTTGGAAGGAGCACCTTTATCTGCTGCCTTGCTAACTTCCTTCCACTTTATTGATTTTAAATTGTCAAGTAAAATCGACAAGAAAAAGCAATAAAATTCTCTCTTCAGAACTCATTTGTGCATGATACTGACAATCACTACTTTGATGTAAGGCAAACACATGATACCAGGATGGAATATGTATGAAAAACAGGACGGCATGGCATATTCACAACTGTTTGTGTAAACTAAGCAAAAACCATTCCAACAAATAATAAGCAATGCAAGCTAGACACCACATGAAAGATGCAACCAATATGACTCTGCCAAGTTAAAAGCGTCCCATCATAAATGGCATTTCAACAAATTAGAAGCAAAGCATACTATAAATCATATGAAAGATGCAACTAATATCACACTACATATACTAAAGGTGTCTCGTCATATTGATTGATGCGGGATACAAAAAAACAATAGTTTTATGTAAGGACATGCTTAATAGACAGATGTACTATGTACTAAAAATAGGAAGGCATGTCACATTAGCAGATATAATGTATAAACTAAGCAGAATAGAACATGCAATTTAACCAGATTGGAAGAATTACAATCTAGACACCATATGCAACATGCAACCACATATCACGCTGCCAAGTTAGAGAAAGCACCTGTGATGCTAGTGTAGGGGAAATGCGGTAATCAACTACAGAGCTATGTTCACTATCTTCATCTAGCCTTGTTGTTTCTTGAGAATCATGTCGGGAGGCTGACGCTGCATTCTTTAAATGAGGATCTTTACTCACAGTAGTCCACTGGCCTTACTGCCTCGTCATAAGTGATTGATGAGGGATACACAAGAACATTAGTTTGAAGTAAGAGCATGGTTAATAGACAGATGTACTATTATGTACCAAAAACAGGAAGGCATGTTATATTCAAAGGTATAATGTGTAAGCTAAGCAGATGCAATTTAACCAAATTGGAAGCAATACAAGCTAGACATCTGGCTGGAGTGGTGAGCATGATGATCTAGGACCTGAGAGCCCGATGGGAGGTGGGCTGCTTCGCCACCTTCATGGATTTTTAGTTGGCTTCCAAGTGATGCATGTCTGTGTTGGGCTTGTCACTGGCTCGGCCAGTGCCCTGACTAGCTATTTGTCTTCTGGTGTTCACGGGATGGTGGTTCATGTAAAAAATATCTTTCCTTATCTTAATAAAGATTGACTTCAGCCTTTCGAATACAAGCTAGACACCATATGGAACATGCAACCACATATGACACCGTGAAGTTAAAGCAAGCACCTGGGATTGTGGTTCATTGCGAGCGAGGTCATCAACTCCAGAGCTACGTTTACCGTCTCCATCTCCTGACACTACACCCTTTATAAGGGTGAAACGTGTCTGGCCTATCCGCGTACCATGCTGGAGCGACTTCTCTCTTTTCTTTTTTGCTTCTCTCATGGTAGTAGAGTTTGAAATACCCTTGCATAAAAACACAATATTGAGAGTAAGGGTGAAGTGTGTGCAGAACTCGTGTATTGTAAAAGTAGCAGATAGCAGGTGGCTGAAAAATAAATGATAGGAGACATATGATAGCTCTACAACATTGCATGGCAAACAAAATTAGATTCTACTCCATATGATTTTGTAATGTATGAGCACATGAAATGCAGGTACTCCTCCAGCACACCACCACATGTGGTCATATCAAGATAACAGTCGACTAAAAATAAATAGGTTAGTCGAATTTTTTATGAACCGTCCAATCTATAAGGAACGGGCATATGGCCTTCATCTACCTCCCGCCAGTCAGTGTTGACGATATTTCTCGAACCGCCAGCGACCACCGACCCAGACCCCTGCCTCCGCCGCCCCGCCCTCCCCTCGACCTCACACCACTTCCGTGCTTGGCAGTGCCCCCAGGCCATCCCTTTAATCCCGGTAGACCTCCATATCGGGCGCCAGCAGCTCTATGCCCCCCCACACCCCTAAGATAAACATCGAGGTGCTGCTTCCCCGGCGTAATAGGCAGACTAGCGCCTGTTACGCCGGGGAGTGCTTCCGTTAATTTGTAATCAACTGACCAGAAATTGAAATCCAGGGGGTGACGGACCTCTAGCTAAGGTGAAATAGTATATGAGGAGAAACCTTGTGCATCACGAGTTACTAGGAACATCTAGTATCAAGAAGAAGCGGTCAACTAGTGTCTTTTGTAGGATGAATACCGTGCAAGTAGACACGTAAGATTTGCACGAATAAGGGAAGATGAGTACCATTTCCAGTTGCCAGTGTGGTCTCCTCCATATGTCGCGGCGATCTTCTTTTTATCGGAGGAACCGATGTTTTGGAGGACGGTGGAGCCTTGGACGAACCCATGGCCAAATTGTTGATTGTGTTGCCGTGGCCATATGTCGGCGGAGGGGAAGCAGATCAAAGCGGCAAAGGACGGCATAGCAGGAACAACTCCGGTGCGGTGGACGGTGGAGAAGTTCGAGCGGCAACGGTGAGGCGCAGGAGGCGTGGTTGAATTGGCTCAGTACGGACGGCTCGGCCTCGGCTTCAACTACTAGCCGTGGAGGGCGTTGCGGTTGCGGTGGACAACGACGTTGGGGTATCGGCTCCGGCGTGATGGAGGAGGTTGGCGATTGATGGTTGGGATGGGGTGGCGGACGTAGGACCCCGGGGTTTTGCGACTGGTGGAGAGGTAGTTTTTGAGCCCACAGAGTACGAATGGGTAGTTTTTGCGCCTAAGGGAGAACCATGTTTCGGTCTGGGACGCACTTGTTTTTGGCTTTTTTGAACAGATGGGACGTGCTTGTTTGAAATTTTGGCAAAGTACAAACTTTTCCCCCCTCTTAAATTGCAGACCTACTACAGGTCAGGGGTAGGATGGTAATCCCAGGTGTCCCAAAGACTGGGCGGGAGCGATTTCGGCCGCGCGCATGTGTGCTTAGGCGGCCATTGTGTACGAATGTTTTCCGGAGGCAGTTGCGTGGCGTCTAGATGAAGGTACAAATCTACCCCAGTTTAGACCTTTGGACATCGGGCCGGTAGGTTTAACAGGTCCGAGTTATTAGAAAAGTAATTTCCTTGTACTACCAAACATTGGTCTCATGCGGTTTCGGGCGAGTAGAGGCTCTTTTGGCGCTTTGTTTGAAATTTTGAAACAGAAGCATTCACGTTTAGAGTACTCTTGAACTTTTAGGATTGACCTAAATAGACAACATTAAATTTGACCTTGTATGTTTGAAATCCTCATTAAATTATCTGCTTCTTTTTGAAATTTTGACACTTGAAAATCCTATAACTATGATTATTTTGGAACGGAGGAGCTAAATTTGAATCTATTTTGTACACGACTACATATGCTATTATGTACAAAATCAGAGCAAAGATTGGTGCCCCCAAATGCCATGATATCGAATTCAAATAATTGAATGGACTTCATGTTGAATTCTATTTTTTAAAGCACCTTAAGTTGAACTCAAATGTATCCTAGTTCATCTGTAGCTATTTATAATGTTCATTGTGTAACTTTTGTATGAATAATGTGCTTTACACACACAACATGAACTATACTGACGTTTATATTCGATTGCTAAAGCGATGCATTGTCTGGAGTTCAAAATACTAACTATGTGGATTAATTATGTCGAATAATAATATAGACATGATCAAATTCGATAGAATCTAGATGTCTGATGGATCAATGACCGTTCCTTACGCGAATTGCAAATATCATGATCCCATCCTAATATTTGGATACAATTTATATCTTTAATAAATGTGTACATCAGTCTTTTACGTGTAGTTTCACTCTCCATCGGTGGTCTCTC
Organism: Triticum aestivum; assembly: GCF_018294505.1. Taxonomy (NCBI): domain Eukaryota; kingdom Viridiplantae; phylum Streptophyta; class Magnoliopsida; order Poales; family Poaceae; genus Triticum; species Triticum aestivum. Next base: position 111,682,621 of record NC_057795.1, read on the forward strand.
ACACATGCTCACACACTCTCTCCCATGTTGTCTTTCTCGCAGACATGCTCTTGATATAACCCTCCCTCCCTCTCATAACCATTTACGACTGTTTTCACTAACCTTTATCACAAGCACTCTTCCTCTCACAAGCACAGACACGTACAATCCCCATCGTCCCTTTCTATATACATAGACCTGCCTACGTGTCTCCTGTACACACATTATCTTTAGGCATGTCTCTCACACATTGTCTCACACCTCTCTTCCTAATCAACGAGTATGATTCTAGCAGAGCATTCTGTCGGATGCCCCTTAAAGTTAGGTTGGATGAATAGTAATATCAGAGATAAGGGGTTACCTTAGTCCGAGAACCTAGGGTTACAAATCCTAGCCGGCTTTGTTAGTGGACACAGAGTCCTTCACAATTCTGCTATCCTTGACTTGTATGACTAGTCATCCATGGGTCTCCCTAAATGCGTCACGGGTTGACCAATGTGGCGCAGTATGGATCCGAACCAAAGGGCCTCACCTCGACCCACCGGACCTCACGTGGCGACACACCCTCTGCCCCCAGGTCTCGTTATCTTCTCACACCCACACATACAAACACAGACAAAACACAAAAAAATATTCTCCTGGTGCCACTATCCCCTCCCCCCTTATATATACACACTCAAGGGAATCTCTCGCTGTGACATCATATTCGTCTCTCTCTCTCTAGACCACTCTCATTTCTCGTGCAATCTATCCCAC